>NW_026019498.1:0-117937 GCF_003254725.2 Canis lupus dingo | reverse complement strand
TTTTCCCATTTTCTTTCTTTTCTTTCTTTTTTTATTCTTTTTCCTTCTTTCTTCCTTTATTCTTTTTCCTTTTTCTCTTTTCTTTCCTTCTTTCTCTCCTCTCTTTTTCTCCTTTTCCCAATTCAATTTGTTTTTGGCAACTAGGCACTCAGGAAAATGACTAGAAGGAAAACCTCACCTCAAAAGAAAGAATCAGAAACAGTCCTCTCTCACACTGAGTTACAAAATCTGGATTACAACTGAATGTCAGAAAGCCAATTCAGAAGCACTATTATACAGCTAATGGTGGCTCTAGAAAAAAGTATAAAGGACTCAAGAGACTTCAGGACTGCAGAATTTAGATCCAATCAGGCTGAAATTAAAAATCAATCGAATGCAATGCAATCCAAACTAGAAGTCCTAATGACGAGGGATAACGAGGTGGAAGAACGAGTGAGTGACATAGAAGACAAGTTGATGGCAAAGAGGGAAACTGAGGAAAAAAGAGACAGAAAATTAAGATACCAGGAAGACAGATAAAGGGAAATAAACGACAGCCTGTGGAAGAAAAACCTATGTGAAATTGGGGTTCCCAAGGGTGCCGAAATGGACAGAGGGCCAGAATATGTATTTGAACAAATCATAGCTGAAAACATTCCTACTCTGGGAAGGGATACAGGCATTCAGATCCAGGAAATAGAGAGATACCCCCCTAAAATCAATAAAAACCATCCAACACCTCGACATTTAATCGTGAAGCTTGCAAATTCCAAAGATAAAAGGAAGATCCTTAAAGCAGCAAGAGACAAGAAAATCCTGACCTTTATGGGGAGGAGAATTAGGGTAACAGCAGACGTCTCCACAGCGACGTGGCAGCCCAGAAAGGGCTGGCAGGATATATTCAGGGTCCTCCATGAGAAGAACATGCAACCAAGAATACTTTATCCAGCAAGGCTCCCATTCAAAATGGAAGGAGAGATAAAGAGCTTTCAAGACAGGCAGGAACTGAAAGAATATGTGACCTCCAAACCAGCTCTGCCAGAAATTTTAAGGGGGACTCTTAAAATTCCCCTTTAAGAAGAAGTTCAGTGGAACAATCCACAAAAACAAGGACTGAATAGATATCATGAAGACACTAAACACATATCTGTAGATAGTAACTCTGAACGTGAACAGGCTTAATGACCGCATCAAAAGGCGCAGGGTTTCAGACTGGATAAAAAAGCAGGACCCATCTATATCTGTCTACAAGAGACTCATATTAGACAGAAGGACACCTACAACCTGAAAATGAAATGTTGGAGAACAATTTACCATTCAAACGGTCCTCAAAATAAAGCAGGGGTAGCCATCCTTATATCAGATAAACTAAAATTTACCCAGAAGACTGTAGTGAGAGATGAAGAGGGACATTAAATCATACTTAAGGGATCTATCCCACAAGAGGACTTAACAATCCTCAATATATGCCCCGAATGTGGGAGCTCCCAAATATTTAAACCAATTAATAACCAAAGTGAAGAAATACTTAGATAATAATACACTTATACTTGGTGACTTCAATCTAGCTCTTTCTACCCTCGATAGGTCTCTAAGCACAACATCTCCAAAGAAACAAGAGCTTTAAATGATACACTGGACCAGATGGATTTCACAGAAATCTACAGAACTTTACATCCAAACTCAACTGAATACACATTCTTCTCAAGTGCACATGGAACTTTCTTCAGAATAGACCACATACTGGGTCACAAATAGGGTCTGAACCGATACCAAGGGATGGGGATAGTTCCCTGCATATTCTCAGAGCATAATGCCTTGAAATTAGAACTAAATCACAACAAGAAGTTTGGAAGGACCTCAAACACGTGGAGGTGAAGGATCAACCTGCTAAAAGATGAAAGGGTCAACCAGGAAATTGAGGAAGAATTAAAAAGATACATGGAAACTAATGAGAATGAACATACAACCGTTCAAATTCTTTGGGATGCAGCAAAAGCAGTCCTAAGGGGGAAATATATCACAATAGAAGAATCCATTCAGAAATGGGAAACTACTCAAATACAAAAGCTAACTTTACACATAAGGGGGCTAGAGGAAAAAAAGTTGATAGATCCTACACCCAACAGAAGAATAGAGTTAATTAAAATTCGAGCAGAACTTAAGGAAATCGAGACCAGAATAACTGTGGAACAGATCAACAGAATGAGGAAATGGTTCTTTGAATGAATTAATAAGATAGATAAACCATTAGCCAACCTTATTAAAAAGAAGAGAGAGAAGACTCAAATTAATAAAATCATGAATGAGAAAGGAGAGATCACTACCAACACCAAGGAAATACAAACGATTTTAACAACATATTATGAACAGCCATACACCAATAAACTACGCAATGTAGAAGAAATGGATGCTTTCTGGAAAGCCAGAAACTACCAAAACTGGAACAGGAAGACATAGAAAACCTAAACAGGCCAATAACCAGGGAGGAAATTGAAGCAGTCATCCAAAACCTCCCAAGACACAAAAGTCCGGGGACAGATGGCTTCCCAGGGGAATTCTATCAAAAGTTTAAAGAAGAAACCATACCTATCCTACTAAAGCTGTTTGGAAAGATAGAAAGAGATGGAGTACTTCCAAATTTGTTCTATGAAGCCAGCATCACATTAATTCCAAAACCAGACAAAGACCCCACCAAAAAGGAGAATTACAGACCAATAGCCCTGATGAACATGGATGCAAAAATTCTCAACAAGATACTAGCCAATAGGATCCCACAGTACATTTAGAAAATTATTCACCATGACCAAGTAGGACTTATCCCTGGGACAGAAGCCTGGTTCAACACTCATAAAACAATCACTATGATTCATCCTATCAGCAAGAGACAAACCAAGAACCATATGATCTTCTCATTAGATGCAGAGAAAGCATTTGACAAAATAGAGCATCCATTCCTGGTCAAAACACTTCAGAGCGTAGGGATAGAGGGAACATTCCTCGACATCTTAAAAGCCATCTAGGAAAAGCCCACAGCAAATATCATTCTCAATGGGGAAGCACTGGGAGCCTTACCCCTAAGATCAGGAACAAGACCGGGATGTCCACTCTGACCACTGCTATTCAAAATAGTACTGGAAGTCCTGCCTCAGAAATCAGACAACAAAAAGAAATAAAGTCATTCAAATTGACAAAGAAGTCAAACTCTCCCTCTTCGCCGATGACATGATACTCTACCTAGAAAAACCAAAAGCCTCCACCCCAGGATAGCTAGAACTCATACAGCAATTTGGTAGCGTTGTAGGATACAAAATCAATGCCCGGAAATCAATGGCATTTCTATACACTAACAATGAGACTGAAGAAAGAGAAATTAGGGAGTCAGTCTCATTTACAATTGCACCGAAAAGCATAAGATACCTAGGAATAAACCTAACCAAGGAGGTAAAGGATCTATACCCTAAAAACTATAGAAAACTTCTGAAAGAAATTGAGGAAGACACAAAGAGATGGAAAAATATTCCATGCTCATGGATTGGCAGAATTAACATTGTGAAAATATCAATTTTACCAAGGCAATGTTCACCTTTAATGCAAACCCTATCAAAATACCATGGACTTTCTTTAGAGACTTAGAAATAATTATTTTAAGATTTGTGTGGAATCAGGATCCCTGGGTCATGCAGCGGTTTGGCGCCTGCCTTTGGCCCAGGGCACGATCATGTAAACCCAGGATTGAATCCCATGTCAGGCTCCTGGTGCATGGAGCCTGCTTCTTCCTCTGACTGTGTCTCTGCCTCTCTCTCTCTCTCTGTTTGTGACTATCATAATAAAAAAAGACTTGTGTGGAATCAGAAAAGACCCTGAATAGCGAGGCGAATTTTAAAAAAGACAACCATATCTAGGGGCATCACAATGCCAGATTTCAGGGTGTACTACAAAGCTGTGGTTCAAGACAGTGTGGTACTGGCACAAAAACAGACAAATGGATCAATGGAATAGAAGAGAGAACCCAGAAGTGGACCCTGAACTTTATGGTCAACTAATATTCGATAAAGTTGGAAAGACTATCGATTGGAAGAAAGACAGTCTCTTCAATAAATGGTGCTGGGAAAATGGACATACACATGCAGAAGAAAGAAGGAAACTACACCACTCTCTTTCACCATACACAAAAATAATCTCAAAATGAATGAAAGATCTAAATGTGAGACAAGAGTCCATCAAAATCCGAGAGGAGAACACTGGCTATATCTTTTTTTGAACTTGGCCACAGTAACCTCTTGGAGATACATCCACGAAGGCAAAATAAACAAAAGCAAAAATGAACTATTGTGATTTCATCAAGATAAGAAGCTTTTGCACAGCAAAGGATACAGTCAACAAAACTAAAAGACAACCTACAGAATGGGAGAAGATATTTGCAAATGACGTATCAGATAAAGGGTTAGTTTCAAAGGTCGATAACGAACTTCTTAAAATCAACAACAAAGAGACAAAGAATCCAATCATGAAATGGGCAAAAGACATGAAGAGAAATCTCACAGAGGACGACATTGCCATGGCCAACATGAACATAAAAAAATGCTCTGCATCACTTGCTATCATGGAAATACAAATCAAAACCACAATGAGAACCACCTTACACCACTGAATGGGATATAATTAACAAGGGAAGAAAAAAACAAATGTTGGAGAGGATGCAGAGTAAAGGGAAGACTCTTACACTTTTGGTGGTAATGTGAACTGGTGCAACCACTCTGGAAAACTGTGTGGAGGTTCCTCAAAGAGTTAAAAATAGACCTGCCCTATGACCCAGCAATTGCACTGTTGGGGATTTACCTCAAAGATTCAGATGCAATGAAACGCGGGGACACCTGCACCCCGATGTTCATAGCAGCAACGTCCACAATAGCCAAAATGTGGAAGGAGGCTTGGAGTCCTTTGAAAGATGAATGGATAAGGAACATGTGGTTTATGTATACAATGGAATATTACTGAGCCATTAGAAACGACAAATACCCACCTTTTGCTTCAACCTGGATGAAACTGGAGGGTTTGACGCTGAGTGAAGTAAGTCAATCGGAGAAGGACAAACATATGTTCTCATTCAATTGGTTAATATAAATAATAGTGAAAGGGAATATAAGGGAATGTAGAAGAAATGTGTGGGATATATCAGAAAGGGAGACAGAACATAAAGACTCCTGACTCTGAGAAAGGAACAAGGGATGCTGGAAGGGGAGGAGGGCAGGGGGTGCGGGTGAATGGGTGACGGGCACTGAGGGGGGCACTTGCCGGGATGAGCCTGGGTGTTACTCTGCTTGTTGGTAAATTGAACACCAATAAAAAATAAATTTATTTTTTAAAAAAAGTTCAAACAACTAAATATTTATGCTGCAAACATAGGAGTACCTAAATATAGAAACCAATTAATGACAAACGTACAGGAACTCACTGATAATAATACAATGACAGGGGATTTTACCACCCAATGATGGCAATGGACTGATCGTCTATGCAGAAAATCAACAGGAGAACAATTGCCTAGACACATTGGACCACAGGGACTCAACAGATATAGTCTGAACATTTCATCCTAAAGCAGAATACACATTCCTTTCAAGTGCACATGGGACATTCTCCAGAACAGATCATATCATGGCCCACAAATCAGCCATCAACAGGTACAACAGGTACAAGAAGTTGATATCACACCCTGTATATTTTCAGACCACGATGCTAAGAAACTCGAAGTCGACAGTAAGAAAAAAGTTGGACAGACAAAAAATACGTGGAGATTATGAACATCCTACTAGAGAATGAATGGAGCAACCAGGAAATTAAGGAGGAAATATAAAACAAATGAAAATGAAAACGTTTCCCCAAATGTCTGGGATGTAGCAAAGGCAGTCCTAAGAGGGAAGTACATAGCAATCCAGGCCTACCTCAAGAAATAAGAAGTCTCCAATACACAACCTAACCCTACACCTAAAGGAGCTGGTAAAGCAATAGCAAACAAAGCCTAAAGCCTACAGAGGAAGGGAAAAAATAAAGATATGAGCAGAAATAAACAATACAGAAAAAACAAAAGAGTAGAATGGAATAACGAAACTAAGAGCTGGTTCTTTTTTTTTTAATTTTTGATAGTCACACAGAGAGAGAGAGAGAAAGGCAGAGACACAGGCAGAGGGAGAAGCAGGCTCCATGCACCGGGAGCCCGACGTGGGATTCGATCCCGGGTCTCCAGGATCGCGCCCTGGGCCAAAGGCAGGCGCCAAACCACTGCGCCACCCAGGGATCCCTAAGAGCTGGTTCTTCAAAATAATTAATAAAATGTATCAAGCCCTTGTCAGCCTTATCAACGAGCAAAGAGAAAACCTAAATAAATAAAATCACAAATGAGAGAAGAGAGATCACAATCAACACCAGAAAAATAAAACAATTATAAGGGAATACTATGAAAGATTATATGCTAACAAACTGGGAGACCTGGAAGAAATGGACAAATCCCTAGAAATGTGCAAACGAGCAAAACTGAAATAGGAAGAAATAGAAAATATGAACAGACCCATAATTAGCAAAGACACAGAATCAGTAAGGCACCTGGGTGCCTCTTTGGTTGAGCATCTGCTTTAGCTAAGGTCATGTTCCCAGGCTCCTAGGGGATCACGTCCTACATCAGGTTCCCCGCATGGAGCCTCATTTTCCCTCTGCCTATAACTCTGCCTCTCTGTGTCTCTCATGAATACGTAAATAAAGGTGCAGCCACTGTGGAAAACAGTCTGGAGGGTCCTTGAGAAGTTAAAGATACGGGATCCCTGGGTGGCACAGCGGTTTGGCAACTGCCTTTGGCCCAAGGCCTGATCCTGGAGACCCAGGATCGAATCCCACGTCGGGCTACTAGTGCATGTAGCCTGCTTTTTTCTCTGCCTGTGTCTCTGCCTCTCTCTCTCTGTGACTATCATAAAAAAAATTTTTAAAAAGAAGTTAAAAATAGAGCTACCCTACGATTCCAAAATTGCACAGCTAGGTATTTACCCTGAGGATACAAAAGTAGTTTAGTAGATTCGAAGGGGAACACGCAGCCCAGTGTTGGTAGCAGCATTATCAACAACAGCGAAACTGTGTATACAGCCCAGATGTCAATCAACGATGAATGGGCAGAGACGATGTGGTAAATATACACACTGCAACATCTCTGGGTCATCAGAAGGCATGAAATGAAGCCATTTACAATGACGTGGGAGAAGTAGAAGGGACTTACACGAAATGAACTCAGTCAGAGTAAGACAGGTACCAAATACCATACAATTGCATTCACATGTGAATTTTAAGAAACCAAACTGGCAAAGGGGCAAATGGGGGGATGAGAGATGCAAACCAAGATACACACTCTTAACCACACAAAATAATCTAATAAATACCAGAGGAAGGTGGGGCGGATGGGGAATCAGGGGATGGGGATAGTGGAGGTCACCTCGGACCAGTACCAGGCGTTGTATTCAAGGGTTGAATCACTATGTTGTAAACCTGAAACTATATCATACTGTGTTTACAAAGAGGAATTCAAGTAAAACTTTAAAATAATAATTGGTAGTATAGAGGATACATGTGCGCACAAGAGATAAAATCAGAAAGGCAACTGAAAATCCAAACAAAAGTCTTTAGAGCCACAAACCCCTCCATAGCTGAGCTCAGGAGAAGCCTGCCATGCCTATTCTCACCCCAGAGAAGCCTGGATTTTGATTCTCTGGGGAGGCCACTGACTTGGTGGAGTCAGGCTATCTTTGAAACCAAAACCTAAATAGAGTGCATCAAACTAAACTGCCCAAGATGCTAGGAGTCCCAGTGCAGGCACATGCCAAGACTCAAACTCTAACCATACACAGACATAACCCTTACCCTACACTTAAGCCTAATGTTAACCTAACCCTTAAACAAGAACTATCACTAATCAAAAACCAAACACAAACCCCAAGACCGAAACACATTCACTGAACCTTCCTGCCAACCCTCACCCTAACTCCTAAACCTATTCTAAACCCTTAACCCTGACCCTTACCTTAAATCTAAACCTAACCTCTAACCATAACCTTAACTTAATGTACTCAAATTGTATTCCTAAACTTAACCTGTACCCTAACCCTAACCCTCTAATACTAATCCTATCTCATACCCAAAAGTGTACCCTAACCTGTACCCTAAAACTAATCCCTAACCCACTGCCTAGCCATCTCTTAACCTTTTCCAAGCCGTTCCCTGACCCTGACCTGACCCTAAACCTAACCGCTACCAAACACTAACCCTAATTCTATCCCTAACCCCTATCCTAAACCTAACCCTCGCCCTAACACTAAATCTAGCCGTAACTTTTACTCTAACCCCTAACCCTAACCCCTGACCCTAACTCACACCCTAAACCCTAACCGCAAACCTAGCCCAAACCTAACTCTCACCATAACCCAAACCCCAACTCCTAACCTCCTGCCCTAATCCCTAAAGTCTAAACCCTATCCCTAACTCTAACTCCTGTCCCTCACACAAACCCCCATCCTAACTCCTAACTACTGACCCTTACCCTTATCCCTCACCCTAACCTCTAATCCGTAACCATAAGCATAATAATAACCCTAACATCTAACTTAAGCCTAACCACCAAATGCCTCCCCTCCCCTGACCCTACCATTCATTCTACCCATTCACTTACCCTATGGTTCTGAGGAGTCCCTACTGATATGGACGTGGTCCGAATGGCACCTCCAGAGTCCTCCAGGATGTCCTGTGGAAGACGGGTTCCTGTGAGTGCAGACGTGGCCCCACGTGTTCCAGAGACTTAGTCAGTGGGTCCTGAGTATGCCGGGTCTCCTGTCACCGTGGGTATGCCTCCCATCCTCTGGAAGCCTCACAGCAGGTTCTCAGGAGGCCCGGGGCTCCTGTCAGCCTGGACATGGCCCCATGTCCCCCAGAAAACTCACCGCAGGTCCTGAGGAGGCTGTGGGTTCCTGTCAGCCTAGATGCAGCCCCATGTCTCCCAAAGCCAAAGTGCAGGTCTTGAGGAGGACGGGGGTCCTCTCAGTCTTGACGTGGCCCCACATTTTCCTCAGCCTCACCATAAGACCTGAGGAGGTTGGGGGCTCCTGTCAGCATGGACGTGGCCCCAAATCATCCCAGTCCTTCACAGTGCATCCTGAGGAGGCCGGAGACTCCTGTCAGTGTGGATTCGGCATCCAGATTTTTCTTAGGCCTCACCACAGGCTCTGACAAGGCTGGGGTCTTCTGTCCGCACGGACGCATCCCCATATTTCCCAACATCTACACCGGGGGTCCTGAGGACATCAGCGTCCGGTTGTGTGGACGTGGCCCCACGTCCTCCCGAAGCATCACCACAGGTTCTGAGGTGGCCGAGGCTCCTGTCACTGTGGATGCGGCCCCCAGCTTCCAGAAGCCTCAACTTATGTCCTGAGGGGCCCATTAGCTCCTGCCAGAGTGAACGCGGCACCACATCTTTCAGAAGCCTCCCCGCGTGTCCTGAGGTGGCCCAGGGGCTCCTGTCAGCGTGGATGCGGACCCACATCTTCCTGAAGCCTCACCATGTGTCCTGAGGAGACCGGGGCTCCTGTCATAGTGAACGCTGCCCAGTATCCCCCTGAAGACTCCCCGCAGATTCTGAGGAAGCTGTGGCTCATCAGCGTGGACGTGTCCCCACGTCTTCCTCAGGCCTCCCCAGCACAGGCTTGCTCCTGTTAGTGCAGGCAGACGAGGCCTACTGCACATGCGTGCCCTTTGGGTGGTGCCTGGGCTCAGGCGCCCCCTGCGGGATGCTCAGGCGCTGCAGGAGGCTGTGCAGGAGGCAGAGTGCCCATCCCCAGGCCCATCTCTGCCTCCTTCCAGGCTCAGCTGTGGCCTGTTATCTCCGGAAACGTCTGACTGAAAAGGAGCCCAACACCCAGCTTCCCCAAAAATACTTAAGGAGAAGGAATTGGAGCCCAAAAAGCGAAATGAAATGTGGACCAGACTTTTACCACGTCCTGTAAAACTCACTCAACCCTCTTCCACTGTGGGCGGGACAATGGGCTGGTGCAGCCGCCCTGGAAACAGTGTGGAGGGTCCTCAGGAAGTTACAAATAGAGCCGCCCTGCGACCAGCAGGTGTACAGCCTGGAGCTCACTTTGAAGATTCAGATGCAGTGAGATGTGGGACAACTACACCCCAATTTCCACAGCAGCCGTGTCCACAGTAGCCACACTTGGGAGGAGCCTCGGTGCCCTCTGCCAGATGATGGATAAAGAGGATGGGAGATAGATGATGGTCATAGAGAGAGGAATGGTACTCAGCTATCAAAGAGAAGGAAATCTTGCTATTTGCAATGACGTGGATAGAACTAGAAGGATCATCCTAAGTGTAATAGGTCAGTCGGAAAAGAGAATGACCGTGTGGTGTCATTCATAGCTGGAATTAAAGAAGCAAAGCAGATGAACATCTGTGAAGGGAAGGAAAAACAAATAAGATGAAAACAGATGCAGGAAATACAGACTCTTAATTAAAGGAAACAAACTGGGGATCCCTGGGTGGCGCAGCAATTTGGCGCCTGCCTTTGGCTCAGGGCGCGATCCTGGAGACCCGGGATCGAATCCCACATCGGGCTCCCGGTGCATGGAGCCTGCTTCTCTCTCTGCCTGTGTCTCTGTCTGCAACCCCCCCCCTCTCTCTGCGCGTGTGTGTCTATGGTAAATAAATAAATACGTAATTAAAAAAAATAAAGGAAACAAACTGAGTGTCGCTGCTAGGCGGGGACGGGGGAGGGGATAACATGGGACCAGCATGAAGGAGGGCACGAGTACTGCGGTTATCTCCAACTGTTTAATCCCTGAATTCTTCCTCTGAAAGTATAATACACTATACTTTAATTAATTGGGTTTAAATTAAATTAAGTTAAAAAAATCTGTTGTATCAGAACACGTTTCCTACTGGACTCTCTGTTCTGTTCCTTCACCTTATGCTGGGACCAACCCACATGGGTGTGGTTTGTTAAGTAGGCGTCAGGCCTCATCCATGGACCACCCCAGGGCGAGAACTCACGACCCTGATATCAGGACCAGAGGTGAGGTCAGGAGTCGGATGCTTAATTGATGGAGCCAGGAGGGGTCCTGAGGAAAACACTGCTTTATCCTGTGTCTCTGTGACATCGTTTGAAATAGGAAAGTGCTGCGTCCCACTCTGTCCTGCTTTTCCAATACTGATTTGCTGTCCGGGGTCATTTGTGGGGGCGGATGGATGTTATGGGTTTTTTTTTTCCTATTTATAGGATGTGCCACCATGATTTGACAGGAATGACATTTAAATTGAGGGTGGCTTTAGGAACTGCGGACATTTTCACACGATGAGGCTCCCAACCCACGAGCCCAGGATGGCCTCCCAAAGCCTGGTATGGCTAAGTGCACAAGTCTTGTGCTCCTTTGGTTCAGTCTCATTTATTCTCTGTGATGCTCCTGAGAAGGGAGTCACGTCCGTCATTTCCTTCCTGAGGGCTCATTGTCAGGACACAGCAAGCCCCACAATAGAATAAAAACTGAGCCCAGACCAACGGCAGGAAGCTTCTATTAGAACAGATCTCAATGCCCTTGAAGGCCCCATATCAAAATGTAAACTGAACTTGAGGAATTGCTCCAGCCCTTTGGGAGTTCCCCGAGACCAGCCCTTAAAACTAAGCTAAAACCCACCTCGGGGTCCAAGTCCCTGCTCCGCTCTGTCGGGTATACTTGGACACAAGCTCGAGCTTGTAAATAAACCCTCGTGTGTTTGCATCAGTGTCAGCTTCTTGGTGGTTTCTCAGATTCGCAATCTTGGGCACAACAGTCTGAGATAAAAAAACAAAACCAAAAGAAGCTCGGATGCAGGTAGAGTGAACACAGGGTTCTGAGAGCAGCGGCGGAGACCCGGGGGCTTGGGGGCTCTTCTCTGGAGGCCCCAGCAGACAGGGGGGTGGGATGCTTAGCCCAGAGCCAGAGGACCTAGCATCCCCACCGGCATCCCGCCCATCAGGGCCGGGTCTCAGGGAGCAGCCCAGCGCTGCCCGCTTGAGCCCAGAGACGCTGACGCCCACCCCGCCTCTGACCCCCGCAGGATCAACTCCTAGGCAGATGTGCACCTGACAATCAGCACCACGGCCCATCCCCAGACCCCACACAGACCATTTGCTGCCGCCAAGTTGTTGGACCACAGAGGCTGCAGAGCTTCAGCTCTGCTTGGAATGTAGGGTCTAGATTCCTTTGTACACTGTGCTCTTTTTTAATTTATTTTCTTTGATTCTTTTTTATTAATTGCCTTATTTTAATTTTTTGTATGTACCTTATATATTTCTTTTTTTACTTTCATGGTACTTTAATTGTTTTTCATATTTTGGGATTTAGAATCTTTTAACAAGCAGGCTAAAATAATCTGGTTTTTTTTGGGGGGGGAGGGCAGTTGTTATTGTTTTTCTTGATTTTTCTTTTTCTTTCTTCTTTCTTTTTTGGAAAAAATAATGAGATTGAGAAATTCTCCTCCATAAAATAACATGAAGTAGTACTCACAGCCAGGAAGTTCATCAATAAACATATATGATGTCTAACTACAGTTTAAAGCAATGATTATAAAGATAGCAGCTGGGCTGGAAAAAGAGCACAGAAGCAAACTAGAGAATCCCTTACTGTAGAAATAAAAGAACTTAAATCAAGTCAGTCCAACGTTAAAAATTCTATAACTGAGATGTAGTCCCAAGTGGAAGTCTTCAAAACAAGAAAGGTTATGGACCAAAGAGGCTGACTTAGGGAGTTCAGCCACTTATTAAAACTATAACATTCATATCATAGGAGACTCAGAAGATGAAGAGAGAGAAAAGGTGGACCTTGATCAGCCATTAGCAACGACAAATACCCACCATGTACTTCAAGGTGGATGGAACTGGAAGGTATTATGCTGAGTGAAGTAAGACAATCAGAGAAGGACAAACATTGTATGTTCTCATTCATTTGGGGAATATAGTGAAAGGGAATATAAGGGAAGGGAGTAGAAATGTGTGGGAAATATCAGAAAGGGAGGCAGAACATAAAGTCTTCTAACTCTGGAAATGAACTAGGGGTGATTGAATGGGAGGAGGGCAGGGGTGAGGATGAATGGGTGACGGGCACTGAGGGGGGTACTAGACGGGATGGGAACTGGGTGTCATTCTATATTTGGCAAATTGAACACCAATAAAAAATAAATTTATTATTAAAAAAAAGAAAGAGTGGCACCTGGGTGGCTGAGTTAGTTAAGCTTCTACTTTAGGCTCAGATCATGATCCAGGTCCCAGGGCAGGCTCCCTGTTCAGCATGGAACCTGTCACCTCTCCCTCTACCCCTCTCGCTCATGATTTTTCTCCTCTCTCTCTCTCATATAAATAAATAACATCTTTGAAAAAAAATTAAACAAACCTAGAGGGAAGAGAAATCTCCCATGTAGAAGAATTTCAAAGAATTTGTGCAGACATTCCACCGTCAAGTTCATGAGCATACCTTCCAACTCTTATGTGTGCAATACACATGGTAACTTCCTTCTAAAAATATATTATGAAATACCTAAAATAATAATGATAATACACTAATAATAATAAAATAATAATAAAAATAACAAAAATGAATCAGTTTACTACGGAGAAAGCTGACAAACACTACCTTAGCAAGATGATCAGATCGATACCACGACTGATAAATCATGTGATAGTACCTATCCTTTACATGATATAATAAAAATGGCAGTATATCTCTGTATATAATCCACAAAAACAGTTCAATCATGAGATAAACGACAGACATGTCCCAACTGAGGGAAGTTTTTCAAAATACTCTCCTTCTCAAAGTGTTCCAGTTCAACAACAACAAAAAGGCTGAAAGACTGTCACAATCCAGAGGAGCCTAAGAAAACAAGAGGACAAATGGAATGTAATACGAGGGATGGTAACTTAGCAAAAACTAAGGAAATCTGAATAAAGTATTGTCTTTGGTTAATGCGACTATTTTAATATTGATTCGTTAGCTAATATTTGTACTGTACTAATATAAGATATCAATAATTGGAGAAATAGAGTGCCAGTGCATGTGAATGCACTGTAGTATCTTCTCAATTTCCCTATAAATCTTTGTTTTTTTCCTAATAAATAAGATTTATTTTGAAAATTGACTTAAATGAATCAGGCTCCAAGTGTAAAGACATTTTAAGAATAGTTGAATTAACTTTTGCCTTATTCTTAAAGAGTTCCTTTGATGGAAACAAAGTAAGAATTTTAGATCAGAAGGAAAGAAAAACACTTATGACCACGTATAATGCATCCTCAACCTGAAAAGCAGGAACGGATAATAAATAGCAAAAATCAGATAAAAATAATTCTAGTATAATAGACACCATACTGCAAGTGCATTTAAAATTAGCAATGGGGGATCCCTGGGTGGCATAGCGGTTGGGCGCCTGCCTTCGGCCCAGGGCGCAATCATGGAGACCCGGTATCGAGTCCCACGTCGGGCTCCCAGTGCATGGAGCCTGCTTCTCCCTATGCCTGTGTCTCTGCCTCTCTCTCTCTCTGTGACTATCATAAATAAATAAAAGAAAAAAAATAAAAAAATAAAATTAGCAATGCATAACATTTATTTCCTTGACATTTGTCTTCCAAAGAGTTCACAGTGTTTCAGTGTCAGTTGAAATAGGGGAAGAATCTCAGGGAAGAATCCTTCACATAATAATAGGACCATTGGTAATAATGTCTCTCAGTTCATTCCAAATCCATAAAGATGCATTTCCTGATGAGTGACTGAACTGTGAAGAAAGAGATGAGAAACCCTTCCCTCTGAATTACTTGTGTCAGAATATTTTAACCATAGTACTACAGATAGTAGTAAATTATCCTTATTAACAGGAAATACATCTCAGATTGGAATCTGAGCAATCAGATGTGCAGAGATAAAACTCTATGACTCGCTCCTCAACTTTTAAGGACAAAGGAGAGCTTTTCTATGTACAAAGTCAGTTGTCAAGATAGCCTCAGGGAATAAGATTCTGCAGCTTCAAATCCCGCTGCACAGCTGGGACGCCCGTGCTCCAGGTCTTCCTGATCCCAAATCACTGGGCCTGTTGCCCAACACAGGATGCCACGCTGAGGTTATTTGCAATTGCTCTCTTAGGAGCTCTGGGGAAGGGGGAAGGAGCTAGATAGGTGGGACAGGAAGCAAGGAGGCTGAGAAAATTAAGGCCATTCCAATTTAAATTCAGCATTAGCACACGCCCAGCCATCCCAGGCCCCTGTGAAGAAGAGCTGAAATTTACATTGCTTCAGTTACAGGAAAAAAACAAAAGTTTACAGCTTAATGTCCTAGAAAGCCCCACAATTGAATCAAAACTAAGCCCATGCCAAGGGCTGGAACCGTCTATTAGAATGAGAGCAGAGCTCAATACCCTTGAAGGCCCCATATCAAAATGTCAACAGAACTTGAGGAATTGCTCCAGCCCTCTGTAGGACCCCAAGACAAGCCCTTAAAACTAAGCTAAAACCCACCTCGGGGTCCAAGTCTCTGCTCCGCTGTGTTGGGAGTACTTGGACGCAAGCTCGAGTTTGGAAATCAACCCTTGTGTGTTTGCATTGGTGTCAGATACTTAGTGGTTTCTCGGATTCGCAATCTTGGGCACAACACTCCCATGTTCCCTCCCACCTTGGCTGAACCCCTATCCCCTCCCACGCAGGGTGAAACTCAGTCACCTCCCCGCCCACAACAGCTGGGCACAAGCCGTCACACAGGTCCCACGGGCACGGTGGGCACTCCCGTCATCCCTGGACTTCCCGAGGAAGGAAGGAGGTTTCCGCAGGACACACTCCCATTGTGGCCCCAGGGCATCCCTGCCCAGCATGGCAGCTCGTGACAGGTCGGGGTCTGTATCCCTGGCGCCTGTTCCTCCTCCCTGGTTTTCCCACAGGAAATGAAGGAGGATGCCCTTTTCTTCTCCAGGGACATCACGGAAGTAGACCTGGACGTCAACAGGACGTTGGGCAGCCACATCATGTTTTAGTACTGCTAGGGGGTCGGGTGAGGCTGCTTGTACAGGGGGCTTTGGGCCCCGGGGGCTTCTGGGTAGGGAAAATAGGGCCTCTGTGCCAGGGGGAGCAACGGCAGCCAACAACACACTGCTCAATGGTAGGGTGATTGGGATGACCCCCGTGCCCACCCCCCGGGCCTCAGGGATGAGTGGCCAGTAGGATGGGGCCTCCAGGGGTTGCCATGGGAGCTGAACACCAAAAGGGATAGGGACGGCCCCATGAGAAGCAGGGGATGGGGTGGGGGATGTGGGGGGCAGGGACCGGACCTGGGGCCAGGCAGCATGGCCGCGGCTGGAGCAGGACACACATCGATCCCATGAGGGTCGGATGGGTCAGAGTGACACCCACTCTCGGTACTTTATATATTTCTAAATTCTATGCATTTAATTTGAGACAATTTGCAATTTGAAAGCATACACATTATGATGACCCCCAGATAATGCCCCCGGTCCAGCCAGACACCTGCACTGACCACACCGTGCCCCAGGGGAAGGTGTCACAACAAACCCCAGACTGGGGTCGCCTTTAACTGTAGAAGTCTCCTTCTGCATCTTAGGGGAAGGAGATACCCTGTGTCCGCAGGCCCCCCACGACATCCCCCTCATTCCCCACTCCTACTCCACCCCCCTACATCATCATTCCCAATGGCATCCCACCTACACCATCCCCCTCACACCCACACAGCCCCACGCAAACCCAACCCACACTATACCCCAACACCATCCCCCTACACCATCCCCCACACTCCACCACAATCATACCCCTGCCCCCACACCATCCACCCCCACACCATTTACCCCCAGCAAGGACCAGGTGCAGGTGACCCTGTGGGACATGCTCAGCCTCCCGGCATTTCTCTGCATACCCTGATCCCATCAGAAGCCCGGGTGTCTCAAAGAGTACCCAGGGGTTGCAGAGAGGAGGAAAGACAGGGAGCCCCTGACAGGGTGGGTGCAGGTGAGTGGTTCAGAGGATGCACCGTGCCCTGCCTCTGCCCACTGTCCCTCCTGGAGGGCGGCACACCCTGCACAGGACACCAGCCCCTAACCCATAGGGACCTGGGCTGACCTGGCCCTGGGCTCTGTGGGGGCTGAGTTGATTTGAGCCCCTCCAGGCCCAACACAAAGACTAATGGGATCCAGCCCCCCATGGCCCTGGCCAGCCCTGGATTCTGGCCCCAGGCTGAGCGAGCCCTCTCACAGCTGGATGTGGCCTCTTAGGCCCTGGGCGTACCCCACAGATCCAGGTCACTCACCTAGGGCGCCCTTTGGATCCTGGGACACCCCAGGGTGGGGAGAGCAGGAGTAGGCCGGTGGGCCCCACCCGCACCAACACCAGGAGGCAGGCTGCTCCAGGTGCTGGGGCCACTGGGAGCCCAAGGCCGGGGTCCAGCTGCCCTGCAGGGACCCAGTGCAGGAGCCCATGAGCTGCAGGTCCAGGTCAGCTCTGCTGTCCTCAGAACCGTCTCTCAGGCTGAAACCTCAGGACATATGCCCCCACCCAGATTCCACACATGCTCCCAGGTGGGGGACTCCAGCACCCGCCCCCCCAACCCGTGTCATTCTTTCCCTCCCCTAAAGGACAGAAATCTCTCCCTCCCCAGGGGAAGTTCAGAATTGGCATGCAGTTTTGGGGGACACAAAGCAGGGTTACATTGTTATGAGCTCATTTCCGATTAGGGTGTGCACAGCGGCCTGACTATGGTGGGGCAGCACCTTAAGCCATAAGCAGGTCATGTGGGGGTCATCCTGGAGGTGGCAGGTGTAGCATAAAATGGAATCAGTCCTGCTCTGCTTGTCCAGGGGTAGGAGATTTTTGTTAAATTTCCTGGGTCCCACACTTGCAGCTCACGCACCTGGGCCACCCTCACCAGGTGGACTCAGCCTGCACACCTTGTGGTGCTGGATCTCTCACACCAGCGTGTGGAGGGCACCCTCCTTGCCCGAGTGAGTAGGGGCTGGGTGAGCATGGGGCTCAGCCTGAAGGCCAGGCAGCACAGTAGACCGAGGAACCCAACCCCGTCCCCACCCCAACTCCCACACACAGGCAGCCCCTGGGCTCCCCGCCATGTGCACCCAGCTCCTCAGGAGCTCCCCGCATGGCGGCCCCGAGTTTGGCTCCCTGCTGGAGAGGCATCGGGGAGAAGAGAAGCAGCCGCCATTGGCGGGCCACACTTCCGGACATGAGAATGTGGCTGAGCTGGACCTTCCAGCTCAGCTGCCCCTCCAGTGGAATGTCACTGCACAAGCGAGCACCGGGTCGGCCAGGAGTGCCTGGCTAGCCGCCCAGCTCCAGCACCAGAAATGATATTGTGCCAACCATTTCGGCATCAGGGTGACCCAGCCAGAGGATCCGATAGCTGCATGTGATAGCTGCATGAGATAGACACACACACACCCCAAAACCAACAAAAGTCAGAATCCCCCCAGTGTTGTCAAACAGCTTCCGGATGATTCCATACACGACGCTGTGGTCCCCAATAGGATACATGGAAGGCGGTATAAAGCATGACTGCAGAGGTGCGGGAGGTACGGAGATGTGACTGCTGGGTTTCAACAAGGAGCGCAGAGGGTCAGGAAGGGGGGGCCAATCCTAGGAAAGGATACCAGGTTGCTGTGAAGGCTACGGATGGTGAAATCTGTCCTCCTCCGTTTCAGCTTCTGGTTTTCCTCCTAAATGCCATTTTCCTCAATCATAATAGCAAAAATTTATTTTATGTTTTTAAATTTCTTTTTATTGGAGTCCAATTTGTATGAATTCTTTCTTCAGCAATGGTGTCATTCAGGATAGAAGGAGAGAGAAAGATTGTCCCAGACAAGCAAAATATAAAGGAGTTCAGGACCACTTAACCAGTCCAGTAAGGAATTTTAAGAGGGACTGTTCTAGTGGGTGAAAAGAAGACACCAAAAGCAACAAAGACTACAAAGGACCAGAGAACGTCACCAGAAACACCAACTCTACCGGTAACACAAAGGCAATAAGTTCATATCTTTCAATAATCACTCTGAATGCTGATAGACAAAATGCTCCAATCAAATGATAGAGGGTATCTGAGTGGCTTAAAAAGCAGGATCCGGGATGCCTGGGTGGCACAGGGGTTGAGCCTCTGCCTTTGACTCAGGGTGTGATCCTGGAATCTGGGATCCAGTCCCATATTGGGCTCCTGGTGGGGAGCCTGCTTCTCTCTCTGCCTAATTTTCTGCCTCTCTCTCTCTCTCTCTCGCTCATAAATAAAATCGTTATTAAAAAAACCAGATCCATCGGTATGCTGCCTACAAGATGCTCACGTTAGACCTATAGACACCGGGAGATTGAAAGTAGAGCATGGAAAACCATCTATAAAAGTAATGGATATCAGGGGATCCCTGGGTGGTGCAGCGGTTTGGCGCCTGCCTTTGGCCCAGGGCGCGATCCTGAAGACCCGGGATCGAATCCCACATCGGGCTCCCGGTGCATGGAGCCTGCTTCTCCCTCTGCCTATGTCTCTGCCTCTCTCTCTTTCTCTCTCTGTGAATATCATAAATAAATAAAAAAATTTAAAAAAAGTAATGGATATCAAAAGAAAGCTGGAAGACCCATACTTATATCAGACTAACTAGATTTGAAACCAAACCCTGGGAGACACCTGGTGGCTCAGTGGTTGAGCATCTGCCTTCAGATCAGGGGGTGATCCTGGGATCCAAGGATCGAGTCCCACATCGGCCTCCCTTTGGGGAGCCTGCCTGTCCTTCTGCCTATATTTCTGCCTCTTCTTCTCTGTGTATCTCTCATGAATAAATAAATAAAATATTTACATTTCAATAAAGAAAGAACAAATACTGTAAAAAGCGATGAAGAAGGGCATTATTTCATAATTTAAAAGACCCTCTATCAAGATCAAAAAACTAAATATTTATGCTGCCAACATGGGAGTACCTAAATATAGAAACCAATTAACAACAAACGTACAGAAACTCACTGATGATAATACAATGACAGGGGATTTTAACAACCACTTATGGCAATAGGACCGATCGTCTATAGAGAAAATCAACAAGGGAAAAATAGCCTTGACACACTGGACCACAGGGACTCAACAGATATAGTCTGAACATTTCAACCTAAAGCAGAATACACATTCCTTTCAAGTGCACATGGGACATTCTCCAGAACAGATCATATCATGGCCCACAAATCAGCCCTCAACAGGTACAACAGGTACAAGAAGGTTGATAGCACATCCTGTACATTTTCAGACCACGACGCTATGAAAATCGAAGTCGACAGTAAGAAAAGATTTGGACATAGCAAAAATACGTGGAGATTATGAACATCCTACTAGAGAATGAATGGGGCAACCAGGAAATTAGAGAGGAAATTTAAAACAAATGAAAATGAAAACATGTTTCTCCAAACCTCTGGGATGTAGCAAAGGTAGTCCTAAGAGGGAAGTACATAGCAATACAGGCCTATCTCAAGAAACAAGAAGTCTCCAATACACAGCCTAACCCTATACCTTAAGGAGCTGGAAAAGGAATAGCAAACAATGCCTAAAGGCTATAGAAGAGGGGAAAAAATGAAAGCAGAAATAAACAATACAGAAACAACAAAGCAGTAGAATGGAATAACGAAACAAAGGGACGGTTCTTCAAAACAATTAAGAAAATGGATCAAGCCCTAGCCACCCTTATCAACGAGAAAAGAGAAATGACCTAAATAAATAAAACCACAAATGAGAGAAGAGAGATCACAATCAACACCAGAAAAATTATACAATTATAAGGGAATACTATGAAAGCTTATACGCTAACATACTGGGAGACCTGGAGGAAATGGACAAATGCCTAGAAATGTGCAAATGAGCAAAACTGAAATAGGAAGAAATAGAAAATGTGAACAGACCCACAACTAGCAAAGGAATTGAATCAGCAATGCACCTGGGTGCCTCATTGGTTGAGCATCGGCTTTGGCTCAGGTCATGATCCCGGGTCCTCGGGAATCAAGTCCCACATCAGGCTCCCCGCATGGAGCCTCAATTTCCCTCTGCCTATAGCTCTGCCTCTCTGTGTCTCTCACGAATTCATAAATATAATCTTTAAAAAAGAAAAAAGATGAAAAGATGAGAAAGGATCCAAATAAAATCACAAATGAGAAAAGAGAAATAACAACCAACACTAGAGAAACACAAACGATTATAAGAGAACATTATGAAAAATTATATGCCAGCAACCTAGAACCTGGAAGAAATAGATCAATTCCTAGAAATATTTAACACAGCAAAAATGAAAAAGGAAGAAATAAGAAACTTGAACAGACAGATAACCAGCAAAGAAATTGAATCAGCAATCAAGGGTCTCCCAACAGGAGACGCTTAGAACAATAGAACAGAATGGAAATCTGAAACAAGATACAAACCTGTAACTCTATGATCCATTAATCGACAAGTTAGGAAGGAATATCCAAAGGCCGAAAGACAGTCTCATCAACCCTAACCCTGAGCCCAGGATAAGAACAAATGGTGTTGGGAAAACCAGGCAGCCACATGCAAAAGAATGAAACTGGACCACTTTCTTACACCATATATATAAAAAATGAATTCAAAATGGATGAAAGACCTAAAAGTGAGACCTGAAACCATACAAAGAAGAAAAGATAGGCAGCAACGTCTTTGACATTGGCCATTGGATCTTCTTTCTAGATATGCCTCTGAGGTGAGGGAAACAAAAGCAAAAATACTATTGGGACTTCATCAAATTGAAAAGCTTCCACAAAGTGAAGGAAACAACCAAAGCTAAAAGGCAACAAACAAAATGAGAGGCGATATTTGTAAACAATACATCCAATAAAGAGTTAGTATGCAAAATACATAAAGCAAATATAAATCTCAGCATCCTAAACACAAATTATACAACTGCAGATGGGCAGAAGACATGAATGTACTTTGTCTCTGACAAGACATCCAGATGGCCACCAGACACACGGAAAGACACTCAGCGTCACCCATCATCAGGGAAATGCAAACCAAAACCACAATGAGATGTCACCTGACATCTGACAGCTGCCAGAATGGCTAAAATTAACAACACAAGAAACTATAGGTGTTGGTGAGGCTATGGAGAAGGGGGATCCCCCTTACACTCCTGGTGGGCATGTGAAAATGTACAGCCACTGTGGAAAACAGTGTGGAGCATCCTCGAAAATTTAAAAATAGGGGATCCCTGGTGGCGCAGCGGTTTGTCTCCTGCTTTTGGCCCAGTGCGTGAACTTGGAGACCCAGGATCGAAACCCACATCGGGATCCAGGGACTCCTGTCAGGGTGATGTAGGCCCAGGGGCTCCTATCAGGGTGATTCAGGGTTATGCGGGCCCAAGGGCTGCTGTCAGGGTGATGCGGGCCCACATCTTTCTGAAGCCTCCCCGAGGGTCCTGAGGCGGCCCAGGGGCTCCTGTCAGCATGGATGCGGGCCCACAATTTCCTGAAGCCTCCCCGTGGGTCCTGAGATGGCCCAGGGGCTCCTGTCCGGGTGGATTCTGCCCCAAATCTTCCTGAAGCCTCACCGCGGGTCCTGAGGAAACCGGGACTCCTATCAGCATCAACACCGCCCAATGTCCCCCTGAAGACTGCCCGCGGGTCCTGAGGAGGCTGCAGCTCACCAGGGTGGACGCGTACCCACGTCCTCCTCAGGCCTCCCCAGCAGAGGCAGGCTCCTTTTAGTGCAGACAGAGGAGGCCGACTGGGCATGCGCGCCCCCTGGGTGGGGCCTGGGCTCGGGCGCCCCCTGCAGGATGCTCAGGCACTGCAGGAGGCCCTGCAAGAGGCAGCGGGGGCTCCCGGGGCCGCACCTGCCTCCTCCCAGGCTCCAGCTATGGCCTGTTAGTTTTGGAAACGTCTCACTGAAACGGAGCCCAACACCCGGCTTCCCCAGAAATACTTAAGGACAAGGAATTGGTGCCCACAGGACACGAAATGAAATGTGGACCAGACTTTTACCACGTCCTGCAAAACTCACTCAACCCTTTCCACTGTGGGAGGGACTGCAGGCTGGTGCAGCTGCCCTGGAAACAGTGTGGAGGCTCCTCAGGAAGTTACAAATAGAGCCGCCCTGCGACCAGCAGGTGCAGGACCTGGAGCTCAATCCGAAGATATAAATGCAGTGAGACTCAGGACACCTGCACCCCAATGTCCACAGCTGCCGGGTCCACTGTAGACACACTGTGGGAGGAGCATCAGTGCCCTCTGGCAGATGATGGATAAAGAGGATGGGAGATAGATAATAGTCATAGAGAGAGGAATGGAATGAAACTATCAAAGAGAAGGAAATCTTGCCATTTGCAATGACGTGGATAGTACTAGAGGGATCATGTTAATTGAAATAAGTCAGTCGGGAAAGAGAATGACCGGGTGGTGTCATTCATACGTGGAATTAAAGAAGCAAACCAGATGAACATCTGGAAGGAAAAACAAATAAGATGAAAACAGATGTAGGAAATACAGACTCTTAATGATAGGAAACAAACTGAGAGTCGCTGGGAGAGGATAACAGGCGACCGGCATGAAGAAGGGCACGTGATGTCACGAGGACTGCTGTTATCTCCAACTGGTGAATCCCTGAATTCTTCCTCTGAAAGTATAATACATTATACGTTAATTAATTGGGTTAAATTAAATTAAGATAAAAAAATCAGTTGTATCAGAATACATTTCCATCTGGACTCTCTGTTTTGCTCTTTCAGCTTATGCCGGGACCACCCCCCGAGGGTCTGGTTTGTTTAAGTAGGCGCCACACCTAGTCCATGGCCCAGGCCAGGGCTAGAACTCACGACCCCTGAGATCAGGACCAGAGGAGAGGTCAGGAGTCGGATGCTTAACCGACGGAGCCAGCCGGGGGCCTGAGAACCACACTGCTTTATCCTGTGTCTCTGTGACATCCTTTGAAATAGGAAAGTGCTGCATCCTGCTCTGTCCTGCTTCTCCAATACTGAGGTATTTGTGGGGGCGGATGGATGTTAGGGAGTTTTGTCCTATTTCTAAGATCTGCCACCATGATTTTGATAGGAATGACATTGAAACTGAGGGTGGCTTCAGGAACTGCGGATATTTTCACAAGATGGGGCTCCCACCCCACGAGCCCAGGACGGCCTCCCAGAGCCTGGTATGGCTCAGTGCACAAGTGTTGTGCTCCTTTGGTTCAGTCTCATTATTTATTTTCCTTGATGCTCCTGAGAAGGGAGTCACGTCCTTCATTTCCTTCCTGCGTGCTCATTGTCAGGACACAGCAAGGCTACTCTGCTCTGTAGCGTCAGTTTGGGTCCCGTGACTTTACTGAACTCACTCCTTAGTTCTAACAGGTTTTGGTGGAGGCTCTCGGGTTTCCTGTTTCTAGTACATGTCTTCAGCATATAGGGACAGTGTGACGTCCCTCTTCCAGATGTGGAACCTTTGTGTTTACAGCTTAATGTCCTAGAAAGCCCAGCAATTGAATAAAAACAGAGCCCATGCCAAGGGCAGGAAGCCCCTATTAGAATGAGAACAGAGCTCAATGCCCAAGAAGTCCCCATATCAAAATGTAAACAGGACTTGAGGAATTGCTCCAGCCCTTCTGGAGGTCCCCGAGACCAGCCCTTAATACTAAACTAAAACCCACCTCAGGGACCAAGTTCCTGCTCCGCTGTGTTGGGTATACTTGGACACAAGCTAGAGCATGGAAATAAACCCTCGTGTGTTTGCATCGGTGTCAGCTTCTCGGTGGTTTCTCGGATTCACAATCTTGGGCACAACAGTCTGAGATTTAAAAACAAAACCAAAAGAAGCTGGAACACAGGCAAAATAAACGCAGGGTATGGAGAGAAACGGCGGAGAACCAGGGGCTTGGGGAATCTTCTGTGAAGGCCCCTGAAGACTGGGGAGCGGGATGCTCAGCCCCAGAGCCACAGTACCCAAGTCCCCACCGGCGTCTGGCCCAGTCTCAGGGAGCAGCACAGCGCCGCGTGCTGGAGGCCAGAGGCGCTGACGCCCACCCCGCCTCTGACCCTGCAGGTGCATCTCCCAAGCAGATGTGCATTGGAGAACCAGCGCCATGGCCCATCCCCAGACCCCGCACAGACCACCCGCTGCCACCAAGTTGTGGAACCACAGAGGCTGCAGAGCTTCATCTTCAGCTCTGCCTGGAAAGTAGGGTCTAGCCTCCTTTGTACTTTGTGCTTTATATTCATGTATTTTCTTTGATTCTTTTTTATTATATGCCTTATTTTAATTTTTATGTATGTACCTTATATATTTCTTATTTTTAATTTTATGGTATTTTAATTGTGTTTCTTTTTTTAATTATTTAAAATTTATTTATGATAGTCACAGAGAGAGAGAGAGAGAGAGGCAGAGACACAGGCAGAGGGAGAAGCAGGCTCCATGCCGGGAGCCCAACGTGGGATTCAATCCCGGGTCTCCAGTATTACGACCTGGGCCAAAGACAGGCGCTAAACCGCTGTGCCACCCAGGGATCACTTTAATTATGTTTCTTATTTTGGGATCTAGAATCTTTTAACAAGCAGGCCAAAATAATCTGGTGTTGTTTTTTTTTTTGTTTTTTTGGAGGGCAGTTCTTATTGTTTTTCTTGGTTTTTCTTTTTCTTCCCTCATTCTTTTCTGGACAAAAAAATGAGATTGAGAAATTCACCTCCATAAAATAACATGAGGTACTACTCACAGCCAGGAAGTTCATTAATACACATATATGATGTCTAACTACAGTTTAAAACAATGATTATAAAGATAGCTGCTGGGCTGGAAAAAGAGCACAGAAGAAAACTAGAGAATCCCTTACTGTAGAAATAAAAGAAGTAAAACCTAGTCAGGCCAACGTTAAAAATGCTATAACTCTGACGCAGTCCCAAGTGGAAGCCTTAAAAACAAGAAAGGTTATGGACCATAGAGGCAGATTTAGGGAACTCAGCCACTTATTAAAACAATAACATTCATATCATAGGAGACTCAGAAGATGAAGAGAGAGAACAGGTGGGCCTTGCTCAGCCATTAGGAATGACAAATACCCACCATTTGCTTCAACGTGGATGGAACTAGAAGGTATTATGCTGAGTGAAGTAAGTCAATCGGAGAAGGACAGACATTGTATGTTCTCATTCATTTGGGGAATATGGATAATAGTGAAAGGGAATATAAGGGAAGGGAAAAGAAATGAGTCGGAAATATCAGAAAGGGAGACAGAACATAAAGACTCGAAACTCTGGGAAATGAACTAGTGGTGATGGAATGGGAGGAGGGCGGTGGGTGGGGGTGAAAGGGTGACGGGCACTGAGGGGGGCACTTGACGGAATGAGCACTGGGTGTTATTCTGTATGATGGCAAATTGAACACCAATAAGAAAATAAATTTATTATTAAAAAAGAAAGAAAGAAAGAAAGAAAGAAAGAAAGAAAGAAAGAAAGAAAGAAAGAAAGAAAGAAAGAAAGAAAGAAAGAAAGAAAGAAAGAAAGAAAGAAAGAAAGAGTGGCACTTGGGTGGTCATTCAGTTAAGCTTCTGCCTTAGGCTCAGATCAAGATCCAGGTCCCAAGTCAGGCTCCCTGTTCAGCAGGGAACCTGATTCTCCCTCTCCCTCTACCCCTCTCGCTCATGCTTTTTCTCTCCTCTCTCTCACAAATAATTAAATAACATCTTTGAAAAAGAAAGAAACCCAGAAGGAAGAGAAATCTCCCATGTAGAATAATTTCAAACAATTTGTGTAGACATTCCACCCTCAAGTTCATGAGCATAGCTTCCCACTCTTATGTGTGCAATACACACAATAAATTGCTTCTAGAAAATATATTATGAAAAACTTAAATTAATAATGATAATATAATAATAATAATAATAATAATAATAAAGAATCACTTTACTACGGAGAAAGCTGACAAACACCTCAGCAAGATGACCAGATCGATACCAAGACTGATAAATCATGTAGATAGTATCTATTTTTTATATGATATAATGAAAATGGGAGTATATCTCTGTATATAATACAAAAAAACAGTTCACTCATGAGATAAACAACAGACATGTCCCAACTGAGGGAAATTTTACAAAATATTCTACTTCTCAAAGTGTTTCAGTTCAACAACAACAAGGAAATGCTGAAAGACTGTAACAATCGAGAGGAGCCTAAGAAAACATGAGGACAAATGGAATGTCATATGAGGGATGGTAACTTAGCAAAAACTAAGGAAATCTGAACAAATTATGGTCTTTGGTTAATACGACTATTTTAATATTGATTCATTAGCTAATATTTGTACTGTACTAATATAAGATATCAATAAATGGAGAAATTGAGCGCAAGTGCATGCGAATGCTCTGTACTATCTTCTCAATTTCCCTGTAAATCTTTGTTTTTTTCCTAATAAATAAGATTTATTTTGAAAATTGACTTAAATGAATCAGGCTCCAAGTCTGAAGACATTTTAAGAATCGTTGAATGAACTTTTGCCTTATTCTTAAAGAGTTCCTTCGATGGGAACAAAGTAAGAATTTTATATCAGAAGGAAAGAAAAACACTTATGAACACGTATAATGCCTCCTCAACCTGAAAAGCAGGAATGGATAATAAATAGCAAAAATCAGATAAAAATACTTCTATTATAATAGACACCATATTGCAAGTGCATTTGAAATTAGCAATGGATAACATTTATCTCCTTGACATTTGTCTTCCAAAGAGTTCACAGTGTTTCAGTGTCAGTTGAAACAGGGGAAGAATCTCAGGGAAGAATCCTTCACATAATAATAGGACCATTGGTACTAATGTCTCTCAATTAATTCCAAATCCATACAGATGCATTTCCTGATGAGTGACTGAGCTGTGAAGAAAGAGATGAGAAACCCTCATCCCTCTGAATTACTTGTGTCAGAATATTTTAACCATAGTACTACAGAATGTAAATTATCCTTATTAACAGGAAATACTTCTCAGATTGGAACCTGAGCAATCAGATGGGCAGAGAAAAAACGCTTTGACTCGCTCCTCAACTTTTATAGACAAAGGAGAGGTTTTCTATGTACAAAGTCAGTTGTCAAGACAGCCTTAGGGAATAAGAGCCTGCAGCATCAAATCCTGCTGCACAACTGGGACGTCCGCGCCCCAGATCTTCCTGATCCCAAATCCCTGGGCCTGTCCCCCAACACACACTGCCAGGCTGAGATCATTTGCAATTGCTCTCTTAGGAGCACCGGCGAAGGGTGAAGGAGCTAGATAGGATGGGAAGGGATGCAAGGAGGCCAAGAAAATGAAGGCCTATCCACTTTACGTTCAGCGTTTGAACAAATCCAGCCATCACAGGCCCCTGTGAAGAAGAGCTGAAATTTACATTACTTCAGTTACAGGAAAAAAAAACAAAAGTTTACAGCTTAATGTCCTAGAAAGCCCCCACAATAGAATAAGAACTGAGCCCACGTCAATGGCTGGAAGTGCCTATTAGAATGAGAACAGAGCTCAATGCCCTTGAAGGACCCATATCAAAATGTAAACAGAACTTGAGGAATTGTTCCAGCCCTTCTGGAGGACCCCGAGACAAGCCCTTAACACTAAACTAAAACCCACCTCGGGGTCCAAGTCCCTGCTCCGCTGTGTTGGGTGTACTTGGACGCAAGCTCAAGTTTGGAAATCAACCCTGTGTTTTTGCATTGCTGTCAGCATCTTAGTAGTTTCTCGGATTCGCAATCTTGGGCACAACACCCCCATGTCCCCTCCCACCTGGGCCGAACCCCTATCCCCTCCCGCCCAGGGTGACACTCAGTCACCTGCCCGCCCACAACAGCTGGGCACAGGCCGTCACACAGGTCCCACGGGCATGGTGGGCACTCCTGCCATCCCTGGCCTCCCAGAGAAAGGAAGGAGGTTTTGGCAGGACACATTCCCAGGGTGGCCCCAGGGCTGCCTGCCCAGCATGGCAGTTTGTGAGAGGTCAGGTCTGTGTCCCTGACACCTGCTCCTCCTCCCCGGTTTTCCCACAGGAAATGAAGGAGGACGCCCTTGTCTCCTACTAGGACATCACACAGGTAGACCTGGACGTCAACAGGACGTTGGGCAGCCACATCATGTTTTAGGACTGCTAGGGGGTCAGGTGAGGCTGCTGGGCCAGGGGGCTTCGGGGCCCCGGTGGATTCTGGGTAGGGAAAACAGGTTATCTGAGGCCAGGTGAGCAACAGCAGTCAACAAGTCACCACTCCATGGT
Source organism: Canis lupus dingo (assembly GCF_003254725.2). Taxonomy (NCBI): domain Eukaryota; kingdom Metazoa; phylum Chordata; class Mammalia; order Carnivora; family Canidae; genus Canis; species Canis lupus. The sequence goes on along the minus strand of NW_026019498.1, from coordinate 88,647 downwards.
AGGGTGATGGGGATGACCACCGTGACCACCGAGCTGGCATATTACTTTGGTCAGAATCGGGGCACAGTTTTGGGGGGCACAAAGCAGGGTTACATTGTTATGAGCTGATTTCTGATTAGGGTGAGCCCAGCGGCCTGACTAGGTTGGGGCAGTGCCTTAAGCCATAAGCAGGTCATGTGGGGGTCATCCTGGAGATGGCGGGTGTAGCACAAAATGGAAACAGTCCTGCACTGCTTGTCCAGGGCTAGGAGATTTTTGTAAAATTTCTTGGGTCCCACACTTGCAGCTCACGCACCTGAGCCACCCTCACTAGGTGGACTCAGCGTGCACACCTTGTGGTGTGGGATCTCTCACACCAGAGTGTGGAGGGCACCCTCCTTGCCCGAGTGAGTAGGGGCTGGGTGAGCATGGGGCTCAGCCTGAAGGCCAGGCAGCACAGCAGACCGAAGAACCCCAGCCCCATCCCCACCCCAACTCCCACACACAGGGAGCCCCTGCACTCCCCGTCATGGGCACCCAGCTCCTCAGGAGCTCCCCCCAGGGTGGCACCGAGGTCTAGCTCCCTGCTGGAGAGGCATCCGGGGAAGATAAGCAGCCAGCGCATGGCACGACCCACTGCCGCACATGAGAATATGGCCAGCCGGACATTCCAGCTCAGCTAACCCTCCAGCGGAAAGTCACTGCATGAGCGAGCCCTGGGTCTGCCAGGAGAGCCTAGCTATCTGCCCAGCGCCAGCACCAGAAATGATGTTGTGCCAACCGTTTTGGCATTTGGGTGACCCAGCCAGAGGATCCAATAGCTGCATATGATAGCTGCATGTGATAGAGACACACACACCACAAAGCCAACAAAAGTCGGAATCCCCCCAATGTTGTCTAACACCAGCCGGATGATTCCATACATGACGCTGTGGTCCCAAATAGGATACATGGAAGACGCAATTAACCACGACTGCAGAGTTGCTGGAGGCACAGAGATGTGCCTGTTGGGTTCCAACAAGGAGCACAGAGGGGAAGGAAGCATCCTACGGAGGGGAGGCCCTTCCTTGGAAAGGTCATCATGTCCCTGTGAAGGCTACAGATGGAGAAATCTGTCCTCCTCTCTTTCAGCTTCTGGTTTTCCTCCTAAATGCCATTTTTCTCAATCATAAGACCAAAAATTAATTTTATGTTTTTAAATTTCTTTTTATTGGAATCCAATTTGTATGAATTCTTGCTTCAGCAAGGGTGTCATTCAGGAGAGAAGGAGAGAGAACAATTTTCCCAGACAGGCAAAATATAAAGGAGTTCATGATCACTTAAACATTCCAGTAAGGAATTTTAAGAGGGACTCTTCTGGTGGGGGAAAAAAAGAGAACAAAAGCAACAAAGACTAGAAAGGCCCAGAGAACGTCCAAACAGACCAAAAATACGTGGAGATTATGAACATCCTACTAGAGAATGAATGGAGCAACCAGGAAATTAAAGAGGAAATTTAAAACAAATGAAAATGAAAACATGTTTCTCCAAACCTCTGGGATGTAGCAAAGGTAGTCCTAAGAGGGAAGTACATAGCAATACAGGCCTACCTCAAGAAACAAGAAGTCTCCAATACACAGCCTAACCCTACACCTTCAGGACCGGGAAAAGGATAGCAAACAATGCCTAAAGGCTATAGAAGAGGGGAAAGAAAAGATGAAAGCAGAAATAAACAATACAGAAACAACAAAGCAGTAGAATGGAATAACAAAACAAAGGGTCGGTTCTTCAAAACAATTAAGAAAATGGATCAAGCCCTAGCCAGCCTTATCAACGAGAAAAGAGAAAAGACCTAAATAAATAAAACCACAAATGAGAGAAGAGAGATCACAATCAACACCAGAAAAATAAGACCATTTTAAGGGAATACTATGAAAGCTTATACACTAACATACTGGGAGACCTGGAGGAAATGGACAAATGTCTAGAAATATGCAAATGAGTAAAACTGAAATAGGAAGAAATAGAAAATGTGAACAGACCCATAACTAGCAAAGGAATTGAATCAGCAATGCATCTGGGTGCCTCATTGGTTGAACATCTCCTTTGGCTCAGGTCATGATCCCGGGGTCCTGGGGAATCAAGTCCCACATCAGGCTCCCCACATGGAGCGTCAATTTCCCTCTGCCTATGCCTCTGCCTCTCTGTGTCTCTCATGAATACATAAATAATATCTTTAAAAAAGTAAAATATAAAAAGATGTGCAAGGACCCAAATAAAATCACAAATGAGAAAAGAGAAATAACAACCAACACTAGAGAAATACAAACGATTATAAGAGAACATTATGAAAAATTATATGCCAGCAACCTAGAACCTGGAAAAAATAGATCAATTCCTAGAAATATATAACATAGCAAAATGAAAAAGGAAGAAATAAGAAACTTGAACAGACAGATAACCAGCAAAGAAATTGAATCAGCAATCAAGGAACTCCCAACAGGAGACACTTAGATCAATGGAACAGAATGGAAAGCCGAAACCAGATACAAACCTGTAACTCTATGATCCATTAATCGACAACAAAGCAGGAAGGAATATCCAAAGCACAAAGACAGTCTCTTCAACGAACCCTAACCCTGACCCCAGGATAAGAACAAATGGTGTTTGGAAAACCAGGCAGCCACATGCAAAAGAATGAAACTGGACCACTTTCTTACACCATATATATATAAAATAATATCGGAATCCCTGGGGGCGCAACAGTTTGGCGCCTGCCTTTGGCCCAGGGCGCAATACTGGAGACCTGGGATTGAATCCCATATCGGGTTCCCGGTGCATGGAGCCTGCTTCTCCCTCTACCTGTGTCTCTGCCTCTCTCTCTATCTCTCTGTGACTATCATAAATAAATAAAAATTTAAAAAATATTTAAAAAAAGAAAAATATATAAATTCAAAATGAATGAAAGACCTAAATGTGAGACCTGAAACCATACAAAGAAGAAAAGATAGGCAGCAACGTCTTTGACATTGGCCATTGGATCTTCTTTCTTGATATGCCTCTGAGGTGAGGGAAACAAAAGCAAAAATAATATTGGGACTTCATCAAATTGAAAAGCTTCTGCAAAGTGAAGGAAACAACCAAAGCTAAAAGGCAACATACAGGAGGAGGGGCAAGATGGCGGAAGAGTAGGGTCCCCAAGTCACCTGTCCCCACCAAATTACCTAGATAACCTTCAAATCATCCTGAAAATCTAGGAATTCTGATTCCTGAGATTTAAACAGAGACCAGATAGAATGCTACAGTGAGAAAAGTTCGCGCTTCTATCAAGGTAGGAAGATGGGAAAAAGAAATAAAGAAACAAAAGGCATCCAAGGGGGAGAGGCCCCACGAGGAGCTGGGCTAAGGCCAGGGCGAGTGTCCCCCGGTCAGGAGAGCTCTGTATCAGAGAGGAGGAGCTGCACCAATCTTTCAGGGTGGAATGGCGCCCACAAGGATTCAGAGCAGTACCCCAGGAGGGCAGAGATACCCTCGGGCTCCATGGAACACTCGCAGAAGAGTACACCTAGCTCCTTAAGGGCTGCAGGGCACATGGATTGACCCAGGAGCTGCTCTGAGGGGCTCGGGTGGTGGCTCTGTGCGGAGGGGGTTGCGGGTCCCTGGGAGCAGCTAGGTGGCGGGGCCTAGGCCAGAGGAAGTAGCTCCTGGAGCAGCTCAGAGGGGCTTGGGCGGCAGCTACATGGAGAGGTGGCTGCATGGCTGGGAATGAGAATCCAACAGCACAGGCTCCGGAGAACAGGGCACTGGGACACAGCCCAGGATTTGGCCTCCCCCGGGACAGGCAGAGGCCCGGAGGGCCCAGGACAGTAAGGATGCTCCTGCCAAGAGCTATACAGATCAGCAGCCCCACCCCGGGCCTCCAGGCCCTGCAGATGGACTGCTCTGGAATTACTGTGGGGGTTGAATACCGGTTTTCAGACCTGGCCACTGTCACTGGGGTTGTTCCTCCTTGGGCTTCACGGGGTAAACAACCCCCACTGAGCGCTACACCAGGCAGGGGGAGAGGAGCTGTCCCAAGGGCTAACACCTGAAAATCAGCACAACAAGCCCCTCCACCAGAAGACCAGCTAGACGGACAAGTTCCAAGGGATGTCAGGGACTTAAAGTATACAGAATCAGAAGATACTCCCCCCAATTTTTTTTAATTCTGATTGCTTCCCCCACCCTTTTTCTCTCCCATTCTTTCTTTTTCTTTCTCTTTTATTCTCTTTTTTCCTATTTTCTTCCTTTTTTCTTTTTCCTTTTTCTCTTTTCTTTCATTCTTTCTCTCTACTCTTTTTCTCCTTTTCCAAATTCAACTTGTTTTTGGCCACTCTGCACTGAGCAAAATGACTAGAAGGAAAACCTCACCACAAAAAGAAACAATCCTCTCTCCCACAGAGTTACAAAATCTGGATTACAATTCAATGTCAGAAAGCCAATTCAGAAGCACTATTATGCAGCTACTGGTGGCTCTAGAAAAAAGCATAAAGGACTCACGAGACTTCATGACTGCAGAATTTAGATCCAATCAGGCAGAAAGTAAAAATCAATTGAATGAGATGCAAACCAAACTAGAAGTCCTAACGACGAGGGTTAATAAGGTGGAAGAACGAGTGAGTGACATAGAAGACAAGTTGATGGCAAAGAGGGAAACTGTGGAAAAAAGAGACAGACAATTAAGATACCAGGAAGACAGATTAAGGGAAATAAACGACAGCCTGAGGAAGAAAAACCTATGTGTAAATGGGGGTACCGAGGGCACCGAAAGGTACAGAAGGCCAGAATATGTATTTGAACAAATCCGAGCTGAAAACTTTCCTAATCTGGGAATGGAAACAGGCATTCAGAACCAGGAAATAGAGAGATAACCCCATGAAATCAATAAAAAGCGTCCAACACCTCGACATTTAATAGTGAAGCTTGCAAATTCCAAAGATAAAGAGAAGATCCTTAAAGCAGCAAGAGACAAGAAATCCCTGACCTTTATGGGGAGGAGCATTAGGGTCACAGCAGACCTCTCCACAGCGACCTGGCAGCCCAGAAAGGGCTGGCAGGATATATTCAGGGTCCTCCATGAGAAGAACATGCAACCAAGAATCCTTTATCCAGCAAGGCTCTCCTTCAAAATGGAAGGAGAGATAAAGAGCTTCCAAGACAGGCAGGAACTGAAAGAATATGTGACCTCCAAAGCAGCTCTGCAAGAAATTTTAAGGGGGACTCTTAAAATTCCCATTTAAGAAGAAGTTCAGTGGAACAATCCACAAAAACAAGGACTGAAGTGATATCATGATGACACTAAACTCATATCTGTCGATAGTAACTCTGAATGTGAACGGGCTTAATGACCCAATCAAAAGGCGCAGGGTTTCAGACTGGATAAAAAAGCAGGACCCATCTATTTGCTGTCTACAAGAGACTCATTTTAGACAGATGAACACCTACAGCCTGAAAATAAAAGTTTGGAGAAACATTTACCATTCAAACGGTCCTCAAAAGAAAGCAGGGGTAGCCATCCTTATATCAGATAAAATAAAATTTACCCCGAAGACTGAAATGAGTGATGAAGAGAGACACATCATACTTAAAGGATCTATCCAACAAGAGGACTTAACGAACCTCAATATATATGCCCCAAATGTGGGAGTTGCTAAATATTTAAACCAATTAATAACAAATGTGAAGAAATACTTAGATAATACTTATCTTATGCTTGATGACTTCAATCTAGCCCATTTTATACTTGATAGTTATTCTAAGCACAACATCTCCAAAGAAATGAGATCTTTAAATGATACACTGGACCAGATGGATTTCACAGATATATACAGAACTTTACATCCAAACTCAACTGAATACACATTCTTCTCAATTGCACATGGAACTTTCTCCAGAATAGACCACATACTGGGTCACAAATCGGGTCTGAACCAATATCAAAAGACGGGGATCATCCCCTGCAGATTCTCAGAGCATAATGCCTTGAAATTAGAACTAAATCACAACAATACGTTTGGAAGGGCCTCAAACACGTGGAGGTGAAAGACTATTCTGCTAAAAGATGAAACGGTCAACCAGGAAATTAAGGAATAATTAAAAAGATACATGGAAACTAATGAGAATGAACATACAACCGTTCAAAATATTTGGGATGCAGCAAAAGCATTCCTAAGGGGGAAATACATCGCAATACAAGCATCCATTCAAAAACTGGAAAGAACTCAAATACAAAAGCTAACCTTACACATAAAGGAGCTAGAAAGAAACAACAGATATATCCTACACCCAACAGAAGAAGAGACTTAATTAGAATTCGAGCAGAACTCAAGGAAATCGAGACCAGAAGAAATGTGGAACAGATCAACAGAACCAGGAGATGGTTCTTTGAACAAATTAATAAGAAAGATAAACCATTAGCCAACCAGATTAATAAGAAGATAGAGAAGACTCAAATTAATAAAATCATGAATGAGAAAGGAGAGATCACTACCAACACCAAGGAAATACAAATGATTTTAAAAACATATTATGAACAGCTATACGCCAAAAAATTAGGCAATCTAGAAGAAATGGACGAATTCCTGGAAAGCCAAACTAACAACTGGAACAGGAAGAAATAGAAAACCTAAACAGGCCAATAACCAGGGAGGTAATTGAAGCAGTCATCCAAAACCTCCCACGACACAAAAGTCCAGGGCCAGATGGCTTCCCAGGGGAATTCTATCAAACGTTTAAGGAAGAAACCACACCTCTCCTACTAAAGCTGTTTGGAAAGATAGAAAGAGATGGAGTACTTCCAAATTCTTTCTATGAGGCCAGCATCACCTTAATTCCAAAACCAGACAAAGGCCCCACCAAAAAGGAGAATTACAGACCAATATCCCTGATGAACATGGATGCAAAAATTCTCAACAAGATACTAGTCAATAGGATCCAACAGTACATTAAGAAAATTAATCACCATGACCAAGTCGGATTTATCCCCGGGACACAAGGCTGGTTCAACACTTGTCAAACAATCACTGTGATTCATCGTATCAGCAAGAGAAAAACTAAGAACCATATGATCCTCTCATTAGATGCAGAGAAAGCATTTGACAAAATAGAGCATCCATTGCTGATCAAAACACTTCAGAGCGTAGGGATAGAGGGAACATTCCTCGACATCATAAAGGCCATCTAAGCAAAGCCCACAGCAAATATCATTCTCAATGTGGAAGCACTGGGAGCATTTCCCCTAAGATCAGGAACAAGACAGGGATAGTCACTCTCACCACTGCTATTCAACATAGTACTGGAAGTCCTAGCCTCAGCAATCAGACAACAAAAAGAAATAAAGGCATTCAAATTGGCAAAGAAGTAGTCAAACTCTCCCTCTTCGCCGATGACATGATACTCTACCTAGAAAACCCAAAAGCCTCCCCCCCAAGATTGCTAGAACTCATACAGCAATTGGTAGCAGTGCCAGATACAAAATCAATGCCCAGAAATCAATGGCATTTCAATACACTAACAATGAGGCTGAAGAAATAAAAATTGAGGAGGCAATCTCATTTACAAATGCACACAAAAGCATAAAATACCTAGGAATAAACCTAACCAAGGAGGTAAAGGATCTCAACCATAAACACTATAGAACACCTCTGAAAGAAATTGAGGAAGACACAAAAAGATGGAAAAATATATTCCATACTCATGGATTGGCAGAATTAATATTGTGAGTGGAGGTTCCTCTAAGAGATAAAAATTGAATTGCCCGACGACCCAGCAATTGCACCTTTGGGAATATACCCCAAAGACTCAGATGCAAGGAAACGCCGGGGCTCCTGCACCCTGATGTTTATAACAGAATGTCCAAAATAGTCAAACTGTGGAAGGAGCCTTGGTGTCCATTGAAAGATGAAAGTGTAAAGAAGATGAGGTTTATGTATAAAATGGAATATTATTTAGGCATTAGAAATGACAAATACCCACCATTTGCTTCAACGTGGATGAAACTGGAGGGTATTATGCTGACTAAAGTAAGTCAATCGGAGAAGGACAAACAGTTTATGTTCTCATTCCTTTGGAGAATATAAATAATAGTGAAATGGAATTTAAGGGAATGGAGAAGAAACGTGTGGGAAATATCAGAAAGGGAGACAGAACATAAATACTCCTAACTCTGAGAAAGGAACTAGGGATGCTTTACGGGGAGGAGGGCGGGGGTGCGGGTGAATGGGTGAAGGGCACTGAGGGGGGCCCTTGCGGGGATGAGCACTGGGTGTTATTCTGTTTGTTGGTAAATTCAACACCATAAAAATTAAATTTATTTTTAAAAATATGTTCAAACAACTAAATATTTATGCTGCCAACATGGGAGTACCTAAATATAGAAACCAATTAACAACAAACATACAGAAAGTCACTGATAATAATACAATGACAGGGGATTTTAACACCCACTTATGGCAATGGACCGATCGTCTATACAGAAAATCAACAAGGGGAAAATAGCTTTGACACACTGGACCACAGGGACTCAACAGATATAGTCTGAAGATTTCATCCTAAAGCAGAATACACATTCCTTTCAGTTGTACATGGGACATTCTCCAGAACAGATCATATCATGGCCCACAAATCAGCCTTCAACAGGTACAACAGGTACAAGAAGGTTGATATCACACCCTGTACATTTTTGGACCACGACGCTATGAAACTCGAAGTCGACAGTAAGAAAAAATTTGGACAGACCAAAAATACATGGAGATTATGAACATCCTACTAGAGAATGAATAGAGCAACCAGAAAATTAAAGAGGAAATTTAAAACAAATGAAAATGAAAACATGTTTCTCCAAAACTCTAGGATGTAGCAAAGGCAGTCCTGAGAGGGAAGTACATAGCAATACAGGCCTACCTCAAGAAAGAAGAAGTCTCCAATACACAGCCTAACCCTACACCTTAAGGAGCTGGAAAAGGAATAGCAAACAAAGCCTAATGCCTATAGAAGAGGGGAAAATAAAGATGAGAGGAGAAATAAACAATACAGAAACAACAAAGCAGTAGAATGGAATAACGAAACAAAAGATGGTTCTTCAAAATAATTAAGAAAATGGATCAAGCCCTAGCCAGCCTTATCAACGAGAAAAGAGAAAATACCTAAATAAATAAAACCACAAATGAGAGAAGAGAGATCACAATCAACACCAGAAAAATTAGACAATTATAAGGGAATACTATGAAAGATTATATGCTAACATACTGGGAGACCTGGAAGAAATGGACAAATCCCCAGAAATGTGCAAATGAGCAAAATTGAAATAGGAAGAAATAGAAAATGTGAACAGACCCATAACTAGCAAAGGAATTGAATCAGCAAGGCACCTGGGTGCCTCAGTGGTTGAGCATGTGCTTTGGCTCAGGTCATGATCCCGGGGTCTTGGGGAATGAAGTCCCACATCAGGCTCCTCGCATGGAGCCTCAATTTCCCTGTGTCTATAACTCTGCCTCTCTTTGTCTCTCATGAATACATAAGTAAAGTTGCAGCCACTGTGGAACAGTCTGGAGGGTCCTCGAGAAGTTAAAAATAGGGGATCCCTGGGTGCCGCAGTGGTTTGGCGCCTGCCTTTGGCCCAGGGCGTGATCCTGGAGACCCGGGATCGAATCCCACATCGGGCTCCCGGTGCATGTAGCCTGCTTCTCCCTCTGCCTGTGTCTCTGCCTCTCTCTCTGTGACTATCATAAAAAAAATATAAAAGAAGAAGTTAAAAATAGAGCTACCCTATGATTCCAAAATTGCACAGCTAGGTATTTACCCCGAGGATACAAAAGTAGTTTAGTAGATTCGAAGAGGAACACGCAGCCCAGTGTTGGTAGCAGCGTTATCAACAACATGAAACTGTGAATAGAGCCCAGATGTCCATCGACAGATGAATGGGCAGAGACGATGTGGTAAATATACACACTGCGACATCACTCGGTCATCAGAAGGGATGAAATGAAGCCATTTACAATGACGTGGGAGAAGGGGAAAGGACTTATGCTAAATGAACTCAGTTAGAGGAAGACATATACCAAATATCATACAATTGCATTCACATGTGAATTTTAAGAAACCAAACAAACTGACAAAGGGGCGGAGGGGGGGATGAGAGAGCAAATAAAAAAACACACTATTAACCCCAGAGAATAAACTAATAAATACCAGAGGAAGGTGAGGGGGATGGGGAATCAGGCGATGGGGATAGTGGAGGGCACCTGTGACCAGTACCAGGCGTTGTATCCAAGGGATGAATCACTATGTGGTAAACCTGAAACTATATCATACTGTGTTTACAAAGAGGAATTCAAGTAAAACTTTAAAATAATAATTGGTAGTATTGATGAAAAATGTGCGCACAAGTGATAAAATCAGAAAGGCAACTGAAAATCAAATAAAGAGTCTTTAGAGTCACAAATCCCCTCCTTAGCTCAGCTCGGGAGAAGCCTGCCATGTCTATTCTGACCACAACAGAGGCCTGGATTTTGATTCTCTGGGGAAGCCACTGACTTGGTGGAGTCAGGCTATCTTTGAACCCTAAACCTAAATAGAGTACATAAAACTAAACTGCCCAAGATACTAGGAGTCCCAGTGCAGGCACATGCCAAGACCCAAACTCTAACCATAAACAGATATAACCCTAAGCCTACACTTAAGCCCAATGTTAACCTAAACCTTAAACAAGACCTATCACTAATCGAAAACCAAACACAAACCCCAAGACCGAAACACATTCACTGAACCTTCCTGCCAAACCTCAACCTAACTCCTAAACCTATTCTAAACCCTTAACCCTGAGCGCTACCTTAAATCTAACCCTAACCCTAACCTCTAAACCTAAACTTAACTTAATGTACTCAAATCCTATTCCTGACCTTAACCTGTACCCTAACCCTAACCCTCTAATACTAATCCTATCTCATACCCCAAACTGTACCCTAACCCGTACCCTAAAACTAACCCCTAACCCACTCCCTAAATGTATCTCTTACCCTCTTCCAAAACCGTACCCTGACCCTGACCTGTCCCTAACCCTAACACCTAACCAAACAGTAACCCTAACCCTAGTTCTAACCCCTATCCTAACCCTAACCCTCGCCCTAATTCTAAACCTAGACCGAACTATAAACCAACCCCTCACCCTAAACCCTAACCCTAACTCACACCCTAACCCCTAACCCTAACTGCAAACCTAAGCCCAACCCTAACACTAACCATAACCCTAACCCCAAATCCTAACCTCCATATGTCCTGAAGCCAAAGTGCTGGTCCTGAGGAGGACGGGGTTCCTGTCAGGGTTGACGTGGCCCCACATTTTCCTCAAGCCTCACCATAAGACCTGAGGAGGCTGGGGGCTCCTGTCAGCATGGATGTGGCCCATAATCTTCCCAAACCTTCACAGTGGGTTCTGAGGAGGCTGGAGACACCTGTCAGTGTGGATGCGGCACCCACATTTTTCTTAGGCCTCACCACAGGCCCTGACAAGGCTGGGGTCTTCTGTCCCCATGGACGCATCCCCATATTTCCCCAAGTCTACACTGGGGGTCCTGAGGAAGTCAGCGTCCTGTTGTGTCCATGTGGCCTCAAGTCCTCCCGAAGCGTCACTGAGGTTTCTGAGGAGGCCGGGGCTCCTGTAACCATGAATGCGGCCCCCAGCTTCCAGAAGCCTCAACTTATGTTCTGAGGGGCCTGGGAGCTCCTGCCAGAGTGGACGTGGCACCACATCTTCCTGAAGCCTCCCCGCGGGTCCTGAGGCTGCTCTGGGGCTCCTGTCAGCATGGATGCGGGCCCACAATTTCCTGAAACCTCCCCGCGGGTCCTGAGGTGGCTCAGGGCTCCTGTCATTGTGGATGTGAGCCCACATCTTCCTGAAGACTCCCCGCAGTTCCTGAGGCGGCCCAGGGGCTCCTGTTAGGGTGGATGCGGGCCCACATCTTCCTAAAGCCTCACCGTGATTCCTGAGGAGACCGGGGCTCCTGTCAGCATGAACGTGACCCAATTTCCCCCTGAAGACTTCCCGCAGGTCCTGTGGAGGCTGCAGCTCATCAGCGTAGACGCGTCCCCACGTCCCCCTCAGGCCTCCCCAGCACAGGCAGTTAGTGCAGGGAGAGGAGGCCTACTGCACATGCATGCCCCATGGGAGGGGCCTGGGCTCGGGCGCCCCCTGCGGGACACTCAGGCGCTGCAGGAGGCTGTGCAGGAGGCAGCAGGTGCTCCATGGTCCCCACCTGCCTCCTTTCAGGCTCCAGCTGGGGCCTGTTAGCTTCGGAAACATCTCACTGAAAAGGAGCCCAACACCCGGTTTCCCCAGAAATACGTAAGGACAAGGAATTGGAGCCCACAGGACGTGAAATGAAATGTGGACCAGACTTTTACCACGTCCTGCAAAACTCACTCAACACTTTTCCACTGTGGGCGGGACCGCGGGTTGGTGCAGCCACCCTGGAAACAGTGTGGAGGCCCCTCAGGAAGTTACAAATAGAGCCGCCCTGCGACCAGCAGGTGAACGGCCTGGAGCTCACTCCGAAGATACAGATGCAGTGAGACGTGGGACAACTGCACCCCAATGTCCACCGCAGCTCGATCCACAGTAGCCACACTGTGGGAGGACCTCGGTGCCCTGAGGCAGATGATGGATAAAGAGGATGGGAGATAGATGATGGTCATAGAGAGAGAAATGGTACTCAGCTATCAAAGAGAAGGAAATCTTTCCATTTGCAATGATGTGGATAGAACTAAAGATATCATGTTAAGTGAAGTAAGTCACTCGGGAAAGAGAATGACCGTGTGGTGTCATTCATAGGTGGAATTAAAGAAGCAAAGCAGATGAACTATTGTGAACGGAAGGAAAGACAAATAAGATCAAAACAGATGCAGGAAACACAGACTCTTAATGATAGGAAACGAACTGAGGGTCGCTGGAGGGGTGGGGGCATAACAGGGGAAATAGGAAAGTGCTGCGTCTCACTCTGTCCTGCTTCTCCAATACTGATTTGCTGTCCAGGGTTATTTGTTGAGGAGGATGGATGTTATGGTTTTTTTTTCCTATTTCTAAGGTCTGCCACCATGATTTTGATAGGAATGACATTGAAACTGAGGGTGGCTTCAGGAACTGTGGACATTTTCACAAGATGAGGCACCCACCCCACGAGTCTAGGACAGCCTCCCAGAGCCTGGTATGGCTCAGTGCACAAGTCTTGTGCTCCTTTGGCTCAGTCTCATTATTTATTCTCCTTGATGCTCCTGAGAAGGCCTTCACGTCCTTCCTTTGCTTCCTGAGTGCTCATTGTCGGGACACAGCAAGGCTACTCTGCTCTGTAGGGTCAGTTTGTGTCCCGTGACTTTACTGAACTCACTCCTTAGTTCTAACAAGTTTTGGTGGAGGCTCTGGGGTTGCCTGTTTCTAGTTCCGCATCTTCAGCATATAGGGACAGTGTGACGTCCCCCTTCCAGTTGTGGAACCTTTTATTTTTACAGCTTAATGTCATAGAAATCCCCACTATTGAATCAAAACTAAGCCCAGGCCAAGGGCAGGGAGCCCCTATTAGAATGAGAACAGAGCTCAATGCCCTTGAAGGCCCCATATCAAAATGTAAACAGAACTTGAGGAATTGCTCCAGCCCTTCTGGAGGTCCCTGAGATCAGCCCTTAAAACTAAGCTAAAACCCACCTCAGGGTCCAAGTCCCTGCTCCGCTCTGTCGGGTATACTTGGACACAAGCTCGAGGTGGTAAATAAACCCTCGTGTGTTTGCATCAGTGTCGGCTTCTCGGAGGTTTCTCGGATTCGCAATCTTGGGCACAACAGTCTGAGATAAAAAAAGAAAACCAAAAGAAGCTCGGACGCAGGTAGAGTGAACGCAGGATTCTGAGAGAAGCGGCGGAGACCCGGGGGCTTGGGGGCTCTTCTGTGGAGGCCCCTGCAGCCTGGGTGGCAGGATGCTCAGCCCCAGAGCCAGAGGACCCAGAGACCCCACCCGCATCCCGCCCATCTGGGCCTGGTCTGAGGGAGCAGCACAGCGCCGCCCGCTGGAGACCAGACAAGCTGACGCCCACCCCGCCTCTGACCCCGCAGATGCATCTCCCAGGTAGATGTGCACCTGAGAATCAGCGCCATGGCCAATCCCCAGACCCTGCACAGACCACTCGCTGCCACCAAGGTGTTGGACCACAGAGGCTGCAGAGCTTCAGCTCTGCTTGGAAAGTAGGGTCCAGCTTCCTTTGTACTTTGTGCTTTATTTTCATTTATTTTCTTTGATTCTTTTTTATTAATTGCCTTATTTTAATTCTTATGTATGTACCTTATATATTTATTATTTTTACTATCATGGTACTTTAATTGTGTTTCTTATTTTGGAATTTAGAATCTTTAACAAGCAGGCCAAAATAATCTGGTGTTTTTTATTTTGGGAGGGCAGTTGTTATTGTTTTTCTTGGTTTTCCTTTTTCTTCCTTCTTTCTTTTCTGGAAAAAATAATGAGATGGTGAAATTCACCTCCAAAAAATAATATGAGGTAGTACTCACAGCCAGGAAGTCCATCAATACAAATATATGATGTCTAACTACAGTTTAAAACAATGATTATAAAGATAGCATCTGGGCTGGAAAAAGAGCACAGAAGAAAACTAGAGAATCCCTTACTGTAGAAATATAAGAATTAAAATCTAGTCAGGACAACGTTAAAAATGCTATAACTGAGATGCTGTCCCAAGTGGAAGCCTTAAAAACAAGGAAGGTTATGGACAACAAAGGCAGACTTCGGAACTCAGCCACTTATTAAAACAATAACATTCATATCATGGGAGACCCCAAGATTAAGACAGAGGAAAGGTGGGCTTTCTCAGCCATTAGAAACGACAAATACCCACCATTTCCTTCAACGAGAATGGAACAGGAAGTTATTATGCTGAGTGAAGTAAGTCAATCAGAGAAAGACAAATATTGTATGTTCTCAATATGGATAATAGTGAAAGGAATATAAGGGAAGGGAGAAGAAATGTGTGGGAAATATCAGAAAGGGAGACAGAACATAAAGACTCTTAACTCTGGGAAACGAACTAGGAATGATGTAAGGGGAGGAGGGCGGGGGTGGGGGTGAATGTGTGACGGGCACTGAGGGGGGCACTTGACACGATGAGCACTGGTTGTTATTCTGTATGTTGGCAAATTGAACACCAATAAAAAGTAAATTTATTATTAAGTAAAAGAAAGAAAGAAAAAAAGAAAGAAAGAAAGAAAGAAAGAAAGAAAGAAAGAAAGAAAGAAAGAAAGAAAGAAAGAAAGAGTGGCACCTGTGTGGCTCAGTTAGTTAAGCTTCTGCCTTAGGGTCAGATCATGATCCAGGTCCCAAGGAAGGCTCCCTGTTCAGCAGGGAACCGGCTTCTCCCTCACCCTCTGCCCCTCTAGCACAGGTTTTTCACTCCTCTCTCTCTCAAATAAATAAATAGCATCTTTGAAAAATAAACAGACAAACCCAGAGGGAAGAGAAATCTCCCATGTAGAAGATTTTCAAACAATATGTGCATACATTCTACCCTCAAGTTCCTGAGCATAGCTTCCCAATCTTATGTGTGGAATACACATAGTAACTTCCTTCTACAAAATATAATATGAAAAACTTAAAATAATAATGATAATATAATAATAATAATATAATAATAAAGAATCACTTTACTACAGAGAAACCTGACAAACACTACCTCAGAAAGATGATCAGATCGATACCAAGACTGATAAATCATGTTGATTCTATCTATCCTTTATATGATATAATGAAAATGGCAGTATATCTCTGTATATAATCCACAAAAACAGTTCAATCATGAGATAAACAACAGACATGTCCCAACTGAGGAAAATTTTACAAAATACTCTACTTCTCAAAGTGTTCCAGTTCAACAACAACAAGGAAAGGCTGAAAGACTGTCACAATCCAGAGCCTAAGAAAACATGAGGACAAATGGAGTGTGGTATGAGGGATGGTGATTTAGCAAAAACTAAGGAAATCTGAATAAAGTATGGTCTTTGGTTATTGCGAAAATTTTAATATTGATTCATTAGCTAATATTTGTACCGTACTGATATAAGATATCAATAATTGGAGAAATTGAGTGCAAGTGCATGAGAATTCTCTGTACTATCTTCTCAATTTCCCTATAAATCTTTGTTTTCTTTCTAAGAAATAAGATTTAATTTGAAAATTGACTTAAATGAATCAGGCTCCAGTGTGAAGACATTTTAAGAATCGTTGAATTATCTTTTGCCTTATTCTTAAAAAGTTCCTTCGATGGGAACAAAGTAAGAATTTTATATCAGAAGGAAAGAAAAACACTTATGAACACGCATAATGCCTTCTCAACCTGAAAAGCAGTAAAGGATAATAAATAGCAAAAATCAGATAAAAATACTTCTATTATAATAGACACCATATTGCAAGTGCATTTAAAATTAGCAATGTATAACATTTATTTCCTTGACATTTGACTTCCAAAGAGTTCATAGTGTTTCAGTGTCAGTTGAAACAGGGGAAGAATCTCTGGGAAGAATCCTTCACATAATAATAGGACCATTGGTATTAATGTCTCTCAATTATTTCCAAATCCATAAAGATGCATTTCCTGATGAGTGACTGAGCTGTGAAGAAAGAGATGAGAAACCCTCATCCCTTTGAATTACTTGTGTCAGAATATTTTAACCATAGTATTATGGATAGTAAATTATCCTGGAAACAGGAAATATGTCTCAGAGTGGAATCTGAGCAATCAGATGGGGAGAGAAAAATGCTTTAACTCGCTCCTGCACTTTTAAAGACAAAGGAGAACTTTTCTATGTACAAAGTCAGTTGTCAAGATAGCCTTAGGGAATAAGAGTCTGCAGCATGGAATCCTGCTGCACAGCTGGGACGCCAATGCCCCATGTCTTCCTGATCTCAAATCCCTGGGCCTGTCCCCCAACACAGGTAGCCACGCTGAGGTCATTTGCAATTTCTCTCTTAGGAGCTCCAGGGAGAGCGGCATGAGCTAGATAGGATGGGACGGGTTGCGTGGAGGCCGAGAACTTTATGGCCATTCTACTTTAAGTTCAGTATTAGCACACGTCCAGCAATCCCAGGCCCCTGTGAAGAAGAGCTGAAATTTGCATTACTTCAGTTACTGTAAAAAAACAAAGTTTACAGCTTAATGTCTTAGAAAGCCCCACAATAGAATAAAAACTGAGCCTAAGCAAAGGGCTGGAAACCCCAATTAGAATGAGAAGAGAGGGATCCCTGGGTGGCCCAGCAGTTTGGCACCTGCCTTTGGCCCAGGGCGCGATCCTGGAGACCCGGGATCGAATCCCACGTCGGGCTCCCGGTGCATGGAGCCTGCTTCTCCCTCTGCCTATGTCTCTGCCTCTCTCTCTCTCTCTCTGTGACTATCATAAATAAATAAAAATTTAAAAAAAGATTTAGAATGAGAAGAGAGCTCAATGCCCTTGAAGGCCGCATATCAAAATGTAAACAGAACTTGAGGAATTCCTCCAGCCCTTCTGGAGGTCCCCAAGACCAGCCCTTAAATCTAATCTAAAACCCTCCTCAGGGTCCAAGTCCCTGTTCCGCTGTGTGGCATATACTTGAACCCATGCTCGAGTTTGTAAAACAACCCTCGTGTGTTTGCATCGGTGTCGGCTCCTTAGTGGTTTCTCGGATTCGCCATCTTGGGCACAACACCCCCATGACCCCTCCCCACCTGGACTGACCCCCTGTCCCCTCCCACCCATGCTGACCCTCAGTCACGTCCCCGCCCACAACAGCTCGGCACAGGCTCTCACACAGTTCCACAGGCACGGTGGGCACTCCCGCCCTCCCAGCCTCCCAGGGGAAGGAAGGAGGTTTTGGCAGGACACACTACCATGGTGGCCCCAGGGCTCCCTGCCCAGGAGAGCACCTGGTGACAGGTCGGGGTCTGTGTCCCTGATGCCAGCTCCTCCACCCGGTTTTCCCACAGGAAATGAAGGAGGAGGCCCTGGTCTCCTCCAGGGACATCACGCAGGTGGACCTGGATGTCAACAGGACGTTCAGCAGTCACATCATATTTTGGGACTACTACGGGGTAGGGTGAGGTTGAGGGTCCAGGGGGGATCAGGACCCAGGGGAGAACCGGGGCATTCCGGGTAGGGAAAATGGGACTTCTGAGGCGGGGGGCAGAACAGCAGCCAACAACACATCGCTCCATGGTAGGGTGTTGGGGATGACCTCTGTGCCCCCACACCCAGGGCCTCGGGGATGAGGAGGCCACCAGGATGGGGCCTCCAGGGGTTGCCATGGGAGCTGAACCCCAAAGGGGTGAGGGACGACCCCTGAGAAGCAGGGGATGGGGTGGGGACATGGGGGGAAGGAACCGAACCTGGGTGCCAGGCAGAATGGCCACGGCGGGAGCAGGACACACTTCTATCCCATGAGGGTCGAACGGGTCAGAGTGACACCCACTCTCGGTGCTTTACATGTTTCTAAGTTCTATGCATTTTATTTGAGACAATTTGCAATTTGAAAACACACATAGTATGATGAACCCCAGATAATGCCCTGGTCCAGCCAGGGCCATTCACTGACCACACCCGACCCCAGGGGCTGGTGTCACAGCAAACCCCAGACTGGAGTCTCCTTTAAGTGTAGACTACTCCTTGTGCATCTTAGAGGAAGGGGATGCCCTGTGTCCGCAGGCCCCCCACGACATCTCCCTCATTCCCCACTGCCACTCCATCCACCTACATCATCATCCTCAATGGCATCCCACCTACACCATCCCCCTCAAACCCACACAGCCCCACATAATCCCCACCCACTCTATACCGACAACACCATCCCCCCTACACCATCCCCCACACTCCACCACCATCATACCCCTGCCCCCACACCATCCACCCCCACACCATCAGCGCCCAGCAAGGACCCGGTGCAGGTGCACCCTGTGGGACATGCTCAGCCTCCCAGGGTTTCTCTGGATACCCTACTCCCTTCAGAAGCCCGTGTGTCCCATAGAGTACCCAGGAGTTGCAGGGAGGAGGGAAGACAGGGAGCCCCAGACAGGGTTTGTGCAGGTGAGTGGTGCAGAGGAAGCACTGTGCCCTGCCTCTGCCCACTGGCCATCCTGGAGGGCGGCACACCCTGCACAGGACACCAGCCCCTAACCCAGGGGGATCAGGACTGGCCTGGCCCCGGGCTCTGTGAGGGTGGGTGTGATTTGAGCCCCCGCCCCAGGCCCAACAAAAAGACTAATGGGATCCAGCCCCCCATAGCCCTGTCCAGGCCTGGATTCTGGCCCCATGCTGAACGAGCCCTCTCACAGCTTTATGTGGCCTCCTGGGCCCTTGGCGTGCCCCACAGATCCAGGTCACTGACCTAGAGCAGCCCTGGGGATCCCGGGACACCAAAGGTTGGGGAGAGCAGAGGTAGGCTGGTGGGCCCCACCCACACCCACACCAGGAGGCAGGTTCTTCCAGTTGCTGGGGCCCCAGGGGCCCCGAGGCTAGGGTCCAGCTGCCCTGCAGGGACCCAGCTAGGAACCCATGAGCTACAGGTCAAGGTCAGCTCTGCTGTCCTCAGAACCATCTCTAAGGCTGAAACCTCAGGATACACGCCCCCACCCGGAGTCCACACATGCTCCCAGGTGGGGACTCCAGCACTCGCATCGCCACCCATGTGATTCTTGCCCTCTCCTAAAGGACAGAATGGTCTCCTTCCCCAGGGGAAGGCGCGCACCCTGAGCTCTGAGCCCATTTGCTGTAGAATATCAATAAAGTGTTGTGATGTGAAAATGCACAGCCAGCCTGTTTCTGTGTCTCCCAGAACTCTGTGCACGGGGCATGGAGAGACCCACAGAGAGGAGGAGGGGGCAACACCCAGGCCCCAAATAGCCCCTGCTTGGGCACTGCAAGGCACACACAGTTGACGTACCCACGTGCCTTCCAGGGGCGGCCAGACACCAGGGTCATGACCCCACAGACTATACTGGGACTCAGCCTGTGCCCCATGGGCCAGGAGGGCCTGGGACAGAGTGACAGCCAGGGAGCCTCAGGTCACCAGGGTCTGTGTAAAGCGACCTGGGAGGTCTGTGCTCCCTCTGTCAAGGGGCCTGGGGCTGGCTGGTTTCTGGGGCACTTCCTGCCATCCCCGCATCTCTGTGCCTGTGTGCCTGGGGAACAGAGGGCCTGCGAGGCGGTCAGTGGGACCCAGGAAGGGATGTCAGGACAGCAGGCCCTTGTGTTGTGCCCAAGATTGCAAATACAAGAAACCACCGATGAGCCGACACCGATGAAAACTCCCGAGGATATCTTTACAAGCTGGAGCTTGAGTCAAAGTGCACCCGACACAGCGGAGCAGGGATTTAGACCCTGAGACTAAGAGGCGTAGCAGCTTTATAGGGGCCAGTGGCCCTTGGGATACACAGAAAGTTGCACAGTCATGTCGGTCCACATGCAGGTGGCCGATTGAAATCCACCTTACCTTATGGGATCCACTTGACCTGGCATATTACTTTGGTCAGAAACGGCCCGCAGTTTTGGTGGGCACAAAGCAGGGTTACATTCTTATGAGCAGATTTCTGATTAGGGTGTGCCGAGTGGCTTGACTGGGTTGGGGCAGCGCCTTAAGCCATAAGCAGGTCATGTGGGGGTCATAGGGGAGGTGGCGGGTGTAGCACTAAATAGAATCAGTCCTGCTCTGCTTGTCCAGGGGTAGGGGATTTTTGTTAAATTTCCTGGGTCCCACACTTGCAGCTCACGCACCTGGGCCACCCTCACCAGGTGGACTCACTGTGCACACCTTGTGGTGCTGGATCTCTCACACCAGCGTGTAGAGGGCACCCTCCTCGCCCTAGTGAGTAGGGGCTGGGTGAGCATGGGGCTCGGCATGATGGCCAGGCAGCACAGGGTACCGAGGAACCACAGCCCCATCACCACCCCTACTCCAGCTCCATGGCTCCCCGTAATGTGCACCCGGCTCCTCTGAGATCCCCCCAGGGTGGCCCCGAGGTCTGGCTCCCTGCTGGAGAGGCATCGGGGAGAAGAGAAGCAGCCGGGGCACAGTGGGACCCACTGCCGGACATAGGAATGTGGCGGAGCCGGACCTTCCAGCTCACCTGACCCTCCAGTGGAAAGTCACTGCACGAGCGAGCCTTGGGTCAGCCAGGAGAGCCCAGCAAGCCGCCCAGTGCCAGCACCAGAAAAGATGTTGTGCCAACCATATCGGTGTTTGGGTTACCCAGCCAGAGGATCAGATAGCTGCACATGATAGCTGCATGTAATAGACACACACACACCCCAAAACCAACAAAAGTCGGAATCCCCCAATGTTGTCAAACAGCAGTTGGATGCTTACATACACGACGGTGTGGTCCCCAATAGGATACATGGAAGACGCTATAAGCTATAATTGCAGAGGTGCTGGAGGCACGGAGATGTGCCTGCTGGGTTCCAAAAAGGAGCGCAGAGGGGCAGGAAGCATCCTACGGAGGGGGGGGCATGATGAGCATGTGCTTTGGCTAAGGTCATGATCCCGGGGTCCTGGGGAATCATGTCCCACATCAGGCTCCCTGCATGGAGCCTCATTTTCCCTCTGCCTATACCTCTGCCTCTCTGTGTCTCTCATGAATACATAAATAAAATCTTTAAAAAAGACAAAAGATAAAAAGATGAGAAAGGACCCAAATAAAATCACAAATGAGAAAAGAGAAATAACAACCAACACTACAGAAATACAAATGATAATAAGAGAATATGATGAAAAATTCTATGCCAGAAACCTAGAACCTGGAAGAAATTGATCAATTCCTAGATATACATATATATATATATACACACACAAAAATGAAAAATGAAGAAATAAGAAATTTGAACAGACAGTTAACCAGCAAAGAAATTGAATCAGCAATCAGGGATCTCCCAACAGGAGACACTTAGATCAATAGAACAGAATGGAAAGCTAAAACAAGATACAAACATGTATCTATTTTCCAAAAATGGACAACAAGGCAGGAAGGAATATCCAATGGCACAAAGACAGTCTCTTCAACAAACCCTAACCCTGACCCCAGGATAAGAACAAATGGTGTTTGGAAAACCAGGCAGCCACATGCAGAAGAATGAAACTGGACCACTTTCTTACACCATATATATAAAAAATAAATTCAAAACGGATGAAAGACCTAAATGTGAGACCTGAAACTATACAAAGAAGAAAAGATAGGCAGCAACATCTTTGACATTGGCCATTGGATGTTCTTTCTAGATATGCCTCTGAGGTGAGGGAAACAAAAGCAAACATCCTATTGGGACTTCATCAAATTGAAAAGCTTCTGCAAAGTGAAGGAAACAACCAACGCTAAAAGGCAACATACAGGAGGAGGGGCAAGATGGCGGAAGAGTAGGGTCCCCAAGTCACCTATCCCTACCAAATTACCTAGATAACCTTCACGTCATCCTGAAAATCTACGAATTCGGCCTGAGATTTAAACAGAGACCAGATCTAATGCTACAGTGAAAAAAGTTTGTGCAACTATCAAGGTAGGAAGATGGGAAAAAGAAATAAAGAAACAAAAGGCATCCAAGGGGGATGGGCCCCATGAGGAGCCGAGCTAAGGCCAGGCCGAGTGCCCCCGGGTCAGGAGAGCTCTGTCCCAGAGAATCAGGAACTGCACCAATCTTCCAGGGTGGAATGGGCCTGCAGGGATTCAGAGCAGGACCCCAGGAGGGCGGGGATACCCTCGGGCTCCATGGGACACTAACAGACACCTGCACTCCCAAGAGAGTGCATCGAGCTCCTGAAGGGCTGCAGGGCACATGCATGACCCAGGAGCAGCTCTGAGGGGCTCGGGCGGTGGCTCTCTGTGGAGAGGGCTGCGGGTCCCTGGGAGCAGCTAGGCGGCGGTGCCTAGGGCAGA
Organism: Canis lupus dingo; assembly: GCF_003254725.2. NCBI lineage: Eukaryota > Metazoa > Chordata > Mammalia > Carnivora > Canidae > Canis > Canis lupus. The sequence goes on along the minus strand of NW_026019498.1, from coordinate 65,714 downwards.
GGAAGAGGCTCCGTGTGGAGGGGGCTCATGGCTCCAGGAGCAGCTCATAAGGGCTGGGGCGGCGGCTTTGTGGAGAGGCGGCTGCGCAGCCGGGAGCGAGAATCCAACAGCAAAGGCCCCAGAGCACGGGGCCCCGGGACACAGCCCAGGATTCGGCCTCCCCCGGGACAGGCAGAGGCCTGGAGGGCCCAGGACAGCAAGGACGCACCTGCCCAGAGCTGAGCAGATCAGCAGCCCCACACCGGAGGCTCCAGGCCCTGCAGATGGACTGCTCTGGAGTTATGGCGGGGGCTGAATACAAGTTTTCAGATATGGCCGCTGCCACTGGGGTTGTTCCTCCTTGGGTGTCACGGGGTAAACAAGCCCCACTGAGCGCTTCACCAGGCAGGGAGAGAGGAGCTCCCCCAAGGGCTAACACCTGAAAATCAGCACAATATGACCCTCCCACACAATACCAACTAAACAGACAAGTTCCAGGGGAAGTCAAGGGACTTAAAGTATACAGAATCAGAAGATACTCCCCCGTGTTTTTTTTTTATTTCTGATTGCTTCCCCCACCATTTCCCCCCCTTTCTTTCTTTTTCTTTCTCATTTTATTCTCTTTTTTGCTTTTTTTCCTCTTTTTCCTTTTCTTTTCCTCTTCTCTTTCCTTCTTTCTCTCCTCTCTTTTTCTCCTTTTCCCAATACAACTTCTTTTTGGCCCCTCTGCACTGAGCAAAGTGACTAGAAGGAAAACATCACTTAAAAAGAAAAAAACAGTCCGCTCTCCTACAGAGTTACAAATCTGGATTACAATTCAATGTCAGAACAACAATTCAGAAGCACTATTATACAGCTACTGGTGGCTCTAGAAAAAAACATAAAGGACTCAAGAGACTTCATGACTGCAGAATTTAGATCCAATCAGGCCGAAATTAAAATCAATTGAATGAGATGCAATCCAAACTAGAAGTCCTAATGACCAGGGTTAATGAGGTGGAAGAACGAGTGAGTGACATAGAAGACAAGTTGATGGCAAAGAGGGAAACTGAGGAAAACAGAGACAAACAACTAAAAGACCAGGAAGACAGATTAAGGGAAAAAAACGACAGCCTGAGAAAGAAAAACCTATGTGAAATTGGGGTTCCCAAGGGTGCCGAAATGGACAGAGGGCCAGAATATGTATTGGTACAAATCATAGCTGAAAATTTTCCTAATCTGGGAAGGGAAACAGGCATTCAGATCCAGGAAATAGGAGATCTCTCCCGAAATCAATAAAACCTGTCCAACACCTCGACATTTAATAGTGAAGCTTGCAAATTCCAAAGGTAAAGAGAAGATCCTTAAAGCAGCAAGAGACAAGAAAATCCTGACCTTTATGGGGAGGAGCATTAGGGTAACAGCAGACGTCTCCACAGCGACCTGGCAGCCCAGAAAGGGCTGGCAGGATATATTCAGGGTCCTCCATGAGAAGAATATGCAAACAAGAATACTTTATCCAGCAAGGCTCTCCTTCAAAATGGAAGGAGAGATAAAGAGCTTTCAAGACAGGCAGGAACTGAAAGAATATGTGACCTCCAAACCAGCTCTGCAAGAAATTTTAAGGGGGATTCTTAAAATTCCCCTTTAAGAAGAAGTTCAGTGGATCAATCCACAAAAACAAGGACTGAATAGATATCATGATGACACCAAACTCATATCTGTCGATAGTAACTCTGATTGTGAAAGGGCTTAATGACCCCATCAAAGGTGCAGGGTTTCAAACTGGATAAAATGCAGGATCCATCTATTTGCTGTATAGAAGAGACTCAGACAGAAGGACACGTACAATCTGAGAATAATGGGTTGGCGAAACATTTACCATTCAAATGGTCCTAAAAGAAAGCAGGGGTAGCCATCCTTATATCAGGTAAACTAAAATTTACCCCGAAGATTGTAGTGAGAGATGAAGACGGACACTAAATCATACTTAAAGGATCTATCCAACAAGACGACTTAACAATCCTCAATATAAATGCCCCGAATGTGGGAGCTGCCAAATATTTAAACCAATTAATAATGAAAGTGAAGAAATACTTAGATAATTATTATCTTATACTTGGTGACTTCAATCTAGCTCTTTCTACCCTCGGTAGGTCTTCTAAGCACAACATCTCCAAAGAAATGAGAGCTTTAAATGATACACTGGAGCAGATAGATTTCACAGAAATCTATAGAACTTTACATCCAAACTGAACTGAATAAACGTTCTTCTCAAGTGCACATGGAACTTTCTCCAGAATTGACCACATGCTGGGTCACAAATCACATCTGAACCGATACCAAAAGATTCAGATCGTCCCCTGCATATTCTCAGACCATATGCCTTGAAATTAGAACTAAATCACAACAAGAAGTTTGGAAGGACTTCAAACACGTGGAGGTTAAGGACCATCCTACTAAAAGATGAAAGGGTCAACCAGGAAATTGAGCAACAATTAAAAAGTTTCATGGAAACTAATGAGAATGAACATACAACCGTTCAAAATCTTTGGGATGCAGCACAAGCAGTCCTAAGGGGGAAATACATCACAATACAAGCATCCATTCAAAAACTGGAAAGAATGGAAATACAAAAGCTAACCTTACTCATAAAGCAGCTAGAGAAAAAAACAGCAGATAGATCCTACACCCAAAAGAATAAGAGAGTTAAATAAAATTCGAGCAGGTCTCAAAGGAAATCGAGACCAGAAGAAATGTGGAACAGATCAACAAAACAAGGAGTTGGTTCTATGAAAGAATTAATACCATATATAAAACATTAGCCAGTCTTATTAAAAAGAAGAGAGAGAAGACTCAAATTAATAAAATCATGAATGAGAAAGGAGAGTTCAACACCAACACCAGGGAAATACAAACGATTTTAAAAACATATTATGAACAGCTATACGGAAATAAATTACACAATGTAGAAGAAATTGACGCATTCCTGGAAAGCCACAAACTACCAAACTGGAACAGGAAGACATAGAAAACCTAAACAGACCAATAACCAGAGAGGAAATTGAAGCAGTCATCCAAACCTCCCAAGACACAAAAGTCCAGGACCAGATGGCTTCCCAGGGGAATTCTATCAAATGTTTAAAGAAGAAACCATACCTCTCCTACTAAAGCTGTTTGGAAAATAGAAAGAGATGGAGTCCTTCCAAATTAGTTCTATGAAGCCAGAATCACCTTAACTCCAAAACCAGACAAAGACCCCACCAAAAAGGAGAATACAGACCAATAGCCTTGATGAAAATGGATGCAAAAATTCTCAACAGGATACTAGCCAATAGGATCCAACAATACATTAAGAAAATTATTCACCATGACCAAGTAGGACTTATCCCTGGGACATAAGGTTGGTTCAACACTCGTAAAACAATCAATGTGATTCATCGTATCAGCAAGAGAAAAACCAAGAACCATATGATCCTCTCATTAGATGCAGAGAAAGCATTTGACAAGATAGAGCATCCATTCCTGATCAAAACACTTCAGAGCGTAGGGATAGAGGGAACATTCCTCGACATCTTTTTTTTTTTTTTTTTTTTTTTTTTTTTTTTTTTTTTTTTTTTTTTTTATTTATGATAGTCACAGAGAGAGAGAGAGAGAGGCAGAGACACAGGCAGAGGGAGAAGCAGGCTCCATACACCGGGAGCCCGACGTGGGATTCGATCCCGGGTCTCCAGGATCGCGCCCTGGGCCAAAGGCAGGCGCCAAACCGCTGCGCCACCCAGGGATCCCCCATTCCTCGACATCTTAAAAGCCATCTAGGAAAAGTCCACAGCAAATGTCATTCTCAATGGGCAGGACTTGGAGCCTTTCCCCTAAGATCAGGAAGAAGGCAGGGATGTCCACTCTCACCACTCCTATTCAACGTAGTACTGGAAGTCCTAGCCTCAACAATCAGACAACAAAAAGACATTAAAGGCATTCAAATTGGCCAAAAAGTAGTCAAACTCTCCCTCTTCACCGATACCATGATACTCTACCTAGAAAACACAAAACCCTCCCCCCAGGATTGCTAGAAATCATACAGCAATTTGGTAGCGTTGCAGAATACAAAATCAATGCCCAGAAATCAATGGCATTTCTATACAATAACAATGAGACTGAAGAAAGAGAAACTAAGGAGTCAATCTCATTTACAATTGCACCCAAAAGCATAAGATACCTAGGAATAAACCTAACCAAGGAGGTAAATGATCTATACCCTAAAAACTATAGAAAACTTCTGAAAGAAATTGAGGAAGACACCAAGAGATGGAAAAATATTCCATGCTCATGGAATGGCAGAATTAATATTGTGAAAATGTCAATGTTACCCAGGCCATGTTCACGTTTAATGCAATCCCTATCAAAGTACCATGAAATTTCTTCACAGAGTTAGAACAATTTATTTTAAGATTTGTGTGGAAACAGAAAAGACCCCGAATAGCCAGGGGGATTTTAAAAAAGAAAACCATATCTGGGGGCATCACAATGCCAGATTTCAGGTTGTACAACAAAGCTGTGTTCACCAAGACAGTGTGGTACTGGCACAAAATTAGACACATAGATCAATAGAACAGAATAGAGAATCCAGAAGTGGACCCCGAATTTTATGGTCAATTCATATTTGATAAAGGAGGAAAGACTATCCATTGGAAGAAAGACAGTCTCTTCAATAAATGGTGCTGGGAAAATGGATATCCACATGCAGAAGGATGAAACTAGACCACTCTATTTCACCATACACAAAGATAAACTCAAAATGGATAAAAGATCTAAATGTGAGACAAGAGTCCATCAAAATCCTAGAGGAGAACACAGGCAACACCTTTTTGAACTTGGCCGCAGTAACTTCTTGCAAGATACATCCACGAATGCAAAAGAAACAAAAGCAAAAATGAGCTACTGTGACTTCATCAAGATAAGAAGCTTTTGCACAGCAAAGGATACAGTCAACAAAACTAAAAGACAACTTACAGAATGGGAGAAGTTATTTGCAAATGACGTATGAGATAAAGGGCTAGTTTCCAAGATCTATAAAGAACTTATTAAACTCAACACCAAAGAAACAAACAATTCAATCATGAAATGGGCAAAAGGCATGAAGAGAAATCTCACAGAGGAAGACATTGACATGGCCAACATGCACAATAAAAAATGCTCTGTATCACTTGCCATCAGCGAAATACAAACCAAAACCACAATGAGATACCACCTCACACAGGTGAGCATGGGGAAAATTAACAAGGCAGGAAACCACAAATGTTGGAGAGGATGCGGCGAAAAGGGAACACTCTTACACCTTTGGTGGGAATGTGATCTGGTGCAGCCACTCTGGAAAACTGAGTGGAGGTTCCTCAAAGAGTTAAAAATAGACCTGTCCTATGACCCAGCAATGGCACAGTTGGGGATTTACCTCAAAGATTGAGATGCAATGAAACGCTGGGACACATGCACCCTGATGTTTATAGCAGCAATGTCCACAATAGCCAAAAGGTGGAAGGAGGCTTGGTGTCCATCGAAAGATGAATGGATAAAGATGATGTGGTTTATGTATACAATGGAATATTACTCAGCCATTAAAAACGACAAATACCCACCATTTGATTCAACGTGGATGAAACTGGAGGGTATTACACTGAGTGAAGTATGTCAATAAGAGAAGGACAAATAGTGTATGTTCTCATTCATTTGGGGAATATAAATAATAGTGAAAGGGAATATAAGGGAATGGAGAAGAATTGTGTGGGAAATATCAGAATTGGAGACAGAACATAAAGACATCTAACTCTGGGAAACGAACAAGGGGTGGTAGAAGGGTAGGAGGGTGGGTGGTGGGGAGAATGGTGATGGACACTGAGGGGAGCACTTGATGGGATGAGCACTGGGTGTTCTTTTGTATGTTGGTAAATTGAACACAAATAAAACATTAATTTATTAAAAAAAAGATTCATGGAAACTAATGAGAATGAAGATACAACTGTTCAAAATCTTTGGGATGCAGCACAAGCAGACATACGGGGGAAATACATCACAATAGAAGCCTCCATTCAAAAACTGTAAAGAACTCGAATACAAAGGTAACCTTACACATAAACTAGCTAGGGAAAAAAACAGCAGATAAATCCTACACCCAGCAGAGGAAGAGAGTTATTTAAGATTCGAGCAGAACTCAACGAAATCGAGACCAGAGGAACTGTAGAACAGATCGACAAAACAAGGAGTTCCTTCTTTGAAAAGAATAAGATACATAAACCATTAGCCAGTCTTATTAAAAAGAAGAGAGAGAAGATTCAAATTAATAAAATCATGAATGAGAAAGGAGAGATCACTACCAACACCAAGGAAATACAAACGATTTTAAAAACATATTATGAACAGCCATATGTCAATAAATTAGGCAATCTAGAAGGAATGGACGCATTCCTGGAGCCACAAACTACCAAAACTGGAACAGGAAGAAACAGAAAACCTGAACAGGCCAATAAGAAGAGAGGAAATTCAAGCAGTCATACAAAACCTCCCAAGACACAAAAGACCAGGGCCAGATGGCTTCCCAGGGGAATTCTATCAAACGTTTAAAGAAGAAACCATACCTCTCCTACTGAAGCTGTTTGGAAAGATAGAAAGAGATGGAGTACTTCCAAATTCGTTCCATGAGGCCAGCATCACCTTAATTCCAAAACCAGACAAAGACCCCACCAAAAAGGAGAATACAGACCAATATCCCTGATGAACATGGATGCAAAAATTCTCAACAAGATACTAGCCAATAGGAGCCAACAGTACATTAAGAAAATATTCACCTGGGATCCCTGGGTGGCGCAGTGGTTTAGCGCCTGCCTTTGGCCCAGGGCGTGATCCTGGAGACCCGGGATCGAATCCCACGTCGGGCTCCCAGTGCATGGAGCCTGCTTCTCCCTCTGCCTATGTCTCTGCCTCTCTCTCTCACTGTGTGCCTATCATAAATAAATAAAATAAAATAATTAAAAAAAAAGAAAATATTCACCATGAAAGAGTAGGATTTATCCCAGGGACACAAGGCTGATTCAACACTCGTCAAACAAACAATGTGATTCATCATATCAGCAAGAGAAAAACCAAGAACCATATGATCCTCCAATTAGATGCAGAGAAAGCATTTGACAAAATAGAGCATTCATTGCTGATGGAAACCCTTCAGAGCATAGGGATATCGGGAACATTCCTCGACATCTTAAAAGCCATCTACGAAAAGCCCACAACAAATATCATTCTCAATGGGGAAGCATTGGGAGCCTTTCCCCTAAGATAAGGAACAAGACAAGGATGTCCACTCTCACCACTCCTATTCAAAATAGTACTGGAAGTCCTAAACTCAGCAATCAGAAAAAAAAAGACATTAAAGGCATTCAAATTGGCCAAAAAGTAGTCAAACTCTCCCTCTTCACCGATGACATGATACTCTACCTAGAAAACACAAAAGCCTCCATGCCAAGATTGCTAGAACTCATACAGCAATTTGGTAGCATTGCAGGATACAAAATCAATGCCCAGAAATCAATAGCATTTCTATACACTAACAATGAGTCTGAAGAAAGAGAAATTAAGGAGTCAATCTCATTTACAATTGTACCCAAAAGCATAAGATACCTAGGAATAAACCTAACCAAGGAGGTAAAGATCGAAACCATAAACACTATAGAACGCTTCGGAAAGAAATTGAGGAAGACACAAAGAGTTGGAAATATATACCATGCTCATGGATTGGCAGAATTAATATTGTGAATATGTCGTGTTACGCAGGGCAATGTACACGCTTAATGCAATCCCTATCAAAATACTATGGACTTTCTTCGGAGAGTTAGAACAAATTATTTCAAGATTTCTGTGGAATTAGAAAAGACCCCGAATAGCCAGGGGGATTTTAAAAAAGAAAACCATATCTGGGGGCATCAGAATGCCAGATTTCAGGTTGTACTACAAAACTGTGGTCATCAGGGCAGTGTGGAACTGGCACAAAAACAGACACATAGATCAATGGAACAGAATAGAGAACCCAGAAGTGGACCTTGAACTTTATGGTCAACTAATATTCGATAAAAGAGGAAAGACTATGCATTGGAAGAAAGACAACCTCTTCAATAGATGGTGGTAGGAAAATTGGACATCCACATGCAGAAGAATGAAACTAGACCACTCTCTTTCACCATACACAAAGATAAACTCAAAATGGATGAAAGATCTAAATGTGAGACAAGAGTCCATCAAAATCCTAGAGGAGAACACAGGCAACACCCTTTTTGAACTCGGCCTCAGTAAATTCTTGCAAGATTCATCCACAAAGGCAAAAGAAACAAAAGCAAAAATCAACTATTGTTACTTCATCAAGATAAGAAGCTTTTGCACAGCATAAATACAGTCAACAAAACTAAAAGACAACCTACAGAATGGCAGAAGATATTTGCAAATGATGTATCAGATAAAGGGCTAGTTTCCTAGATCTATAAAAAATTCTTAAAATCAACACTAAAGAAACAAACAATCCAATCATGAAATGGGCAAAAGACATGAACAGAAATCTCACAGACGAAGACATAGACATGGCCAAAATGCACATGAGAAAATGCTGTGCATCACTCGCCTCAGGGAAATACAAATCAAAACTACAATGAGATACCACCTCACACCAGTGAGCATGGGGAAAATGAACAAGGCAGGAAACCAAAAATGTTGGAGAGGATGCGGAGAAAACCTACACTGTTGGTAGGAATGTGATCTGGTGCAGCCACTCTGGAAAACTGTGTGGAGGTTCCTCAAAGAGTTAAAAATAGACCTGCCCTATGACCCAGCAATTGCACTCTTGGGGATTTACCCAAAATATTCAGATGCAATGAAATGCCGGGACACCTGCACCCCGATGTTTTTAGCAAGAATGTCCATAATACCGAAACTGTGGACGGAGCCATGGTGTCCATCGAAAGATGAATGGATAAAGAAGATGTGGTTTTTGTATACAATGGAATATTACTCAGCCATTAGAAACAACAAATACCCACCATTTGCTTCTACGTGGATGGAACTGGAGGGTATTATGCTAAGTGAAGTAAGTCAATCGGAGAAGGACAAACGTATGTTCTCATTTAATTAGTTAATATAAATAACAGTGAATGGGAATATAAGGGAATGGAGAAGAAACGTGTGGGAAATATCAGAAAGGGAGACAGAACATAAAGACTCCTAACTCTGAAAAAGGAACAAGGGATGCTGGAAGGGGAGGAGGGCGGGGAGTGCGGGTGAATGGGTGAAGGGCACTGAGGGGGTCCCTTGCCGGGATGAGCACTGGGTGTTATTCTGTTGTTTGGTAAATTGAACACCAATAAAAAATAAATTTATTTGAAAAAAAAGTTCAAACAACTAAATACTGATGCTGCCAACATGGGAGTACGTAAATCTAGAAACCAATTAACAACAAACATACAGGAACTCACTGATAATAATACAATGACAGGGGATTTTAAAACCTACCCACTTATGGCAATGGACCGATCGTCTATGCAGAAAATCAACAGGGGAACAATAGTCTTGACACACTGGACCACAGGGACTCAACAGATATAGTCTGAACATTTCTTCCTAAAGCAGAATACACATTCCTTTCAAGTGCACATGGGACATTCTCCAGAACAGATCATATCATGGCCCACAAATCAGCCCTCAACAGGTACAACAGGTAGAAGAAGGTTGATATCACACCCTGTACATTTTCAGACCATGACTCTATGAAACTCGAAGTCAACAGTAAGAAAAAAATTGGACAGACCAAAAATACGTGGAGATTATGAATATCCTACTAGAGAATGAATGGAGCAACCAGGAAATTAAAGATCAAATTTAAAACAAATGAAAATGAAAACGTTTCTCCAAACCTCTGGGATGTTGCAAAGGCAATCCTAAGAGGGAAGTACATAGCAATCCAGGCCTATCTCAAGAAACAAGAAGTCTCCAATACATAACCTAACCCTACGCCCAATAGGCTGGAAAAGGAATAGCAAACAAAGCCTAAAGCCTACAGAAGAAGGGAAAAAATAAAGACGAGAGAAGAAATAAACAATGCAGAAAAAAGCAAAACAGTAGAATGGAATAATGAAACTAAGAGCTGGTTCTTCAAAATAATTTAAAAAATGGATCAAGCCTTAGCCAGCCTTATCAACGAGAAAAGAGAAAAGACCTAAATAAATAAAATCACAAATGAGAGAAGAGAGATGACAATCAACACCAGAAAAATTAGACAATTATAAGGGAATACTATGAAAGATGATATGCTAACAAACTGGGAGTCCTGGAAGAAATGGACAAATCCTTAGAAATGTGCAAACGAGCAAAACTTAAATAGAAAAAATAGAAAATATGAACCCACCCATAACTAGCAAAGAAATTGAATCAGCAAGGCACCTGGTTGCCTCAGTGTTTTAGCATCTGCTTTGGCTCATGTCATGATCCTGGGAGAATCACGTCCCACATCAGGCTCCCCACATGGTGCCTCATTTTCCCTCTGCCGATTACTCTGATTCTCTGTGTCTCTCATGAATACATAAATAAAGGTGCAGCCACTGTGGAAAACAGTCTGGAGGGTCCTCGAGAAGTTAAAAATGGGGATACCGGGGATCCCTGGGTGGCGCAGCGGTTTGGCGCCTGCCTTTGGCCCAGGGCGCGATCCTGGAGTCCCGTGATCGAGTCCCACGTCGGGCTCCCGGTGCATGGAGCCTGCTTCTCCCTCTGCCTGTGTCTCTGCCTCTCTCTCTCTCTCTCTCTCTCTCTCTGTGACTATCATAAATAAATAAAAAATTTAAAAAAAAATTTTAAAAAATGGGGATACCTGGGTGCGCAGTGGTTTGGCGCCTGCCTTTCGCCCAGGGCCTGACCCTGGAGACCCGGGATCGAATCCCACGTCGGGCTCCCGGGGCATGTAGCCTGCTTCTCCTTCTATCTGTGTCTCTGCCTCTCCCTCTATCATAAAAAAAATTCTTTTTTAAAAGAAGTTAAAAATAGAGCTACCCTACAATTCCAAAATTGCACAGCTAGGTATTTACCCCGAGGATACAAAAGTAGTTTAGTAGATTTGAAGAGGAACACGCAGCCAAGTGTTGGTAGAAGCATTATCAACAACAGCAAAACTGTGTATACACCCCAGATGTCCATCGACAGATGAATGGGCAGAGACGATGTGGTAAATATACACACTGCGACATCACTCGGTCATCAGGAAGGATGAAATGAAGCCATTTACAATGACGTGCGAGAAGTGGAAGACACTTATGCTAAATGAACTCAGTCAGAGAAAGACAGATACCAAATACCATACAATTGCATTCACATGTGAATTTTAAGAAACCAAACAAACTGGCAAAGGGGCAGAGGGGGGGATGAGAGAAGCAAACAAACAAACAAAAAAAACAGACTCTTAGTCACAGAGAATAAAGTAATCAATACCAGAGGAAGGTGGGGGGGATGGGGAATCGGGATGGGGATAGTGGAGGTCACCTCTGACCAGTACCAGGCGTTGTATTCAAGGGTTGAATCACTATGTGGTAAACCTGAAACTATATCATACTGTGTTTACAAAGAGGAATTCAAGTAAAACTTTAAAATAATAATTGGTAGTATAGAGGAAACATGTGCGCACAAGAGATAAAATCAGAAAGGCAACTGAAAATCCAAACAGTCTTTAGAGCCACAAATCCCCTCCTTAGCTCAGCTCAGGAGAAGCCTGCCATGCCTATTCTCACCCCAGCAGAAGCCTGGATTTTAATTCTCTGGGGAGGCCACTGACTTGGTGGAGTCAGGCTATCTTTGAACCTGAAACCTAAATAGAGGGCATAAAACTAAACTACCCAAGATGCTAGGATTCCCAGTGAGGCACATGCCAAGACACAAACTCTAACCATACACAGACATAACCCTAACCATACACTTAAGCCTAATGTTAAGGTCATCCTTAAACAAGAACGATCACTAATCAAAAACCAAACACAAACCCCAAGACTGAAACACATTGACTGAACCTTCCTGCCAGCCCTCACTCTAACTCTTAAACCTATTCTAAACCCTTAACTCTGACCCATACCTTAAATCTAACCCTAACCATAACCTCTAACCCTAACCTTATCTTAATGTACTCAAATCCTAATCCTAACCTTAACCTGTACACTAACCCTAACCCTCTAATACTAATACTATCTCATACCCCAAACTGTACACTAAACTGTACCCTAAAACTAATCCCTAACCCACTGCCTAACCCTCTTACCCTTTTCCAAAACCGTACCCTGACCCTGACCTGCCCTTAACCCTAACCCCTAAACAAACACTAAACCTAACCCTAGCCCTAACCCCTATCCTAAACCTAACCCTCACCCTAAGCCTAAACCTAGCCCTAACTTTATCTCTAACCCCTAACCCTAAACACTAACACTAACTCACACCCTAACTTGTAACCCTAACTGCAAATCTAGCCCAACCCTAACTCTAACCATAACCCAAACCCCAACTCCTAATCTCCTGCCCTAATCCCTAAAGTCTAAACCCTAACCCTAACTCTAACTCCTGTCCCTAACCCAAACCCCCATCGTAACTCCTAACCACTTACCCTTACCCTTATCCCTCACCCTAACCTCTAATCCATAACCATAAGCATAATGACTGACCCCTAACATGACTAACCCCTAGGCCTAACCACAAACTGCCTCCCCTCCCCTGACCGTACCATTCATTCTACCCATTCACTTACCCTATGGTTTTGAGGAGTCCCTTCTGACATGGAAGAGGCCCAAAATGGCGTCTCCAGTGTCCTCCAGGGGGTCCTGAGGATGCCGGGCTCCTGTGAGCGTGGATGTGGCTCTACGTGTTCCAGAGTCATAGTCAGCGGGTCCTGAGTACGCCAGGTCTCCTGTCATAGTGGAGTATTCCTCACATCCTCTGGAAGCCTCACAGCAGTTTCTCAGGAGGCCGGGGGCTCCTGTCAGCCTGGACATGGCCCCATGTCCCCTGAAAACTCACCGCAAGTCCTGAGGAGGTTGTGGGTTCCTGTCAGCCTAGACGCAGCCCCATGTGTCCTGAAGCCAAAGTGCAGGTCCTGAGGAGGACGGGGGTCCTCTCAGACTTGACGTGACCCCAGAATTTCCTCAGCCTCACCATAAGACCTGAGGAGGCTGGGGGCCTCTGTAAGAATGGACGTGGTCCCAAATCATCCCAATCATTCACAGTGGGTCCTTAGGAGGCCAGAGACTCCTGTCAGTGTGGATTCAGCTTCCACATTTTTCTTAGGCCTCACCACAGGCTCTGACAAGGCTGGGGTCTTCTGTCTGCATGGACGCATCCCGATATTTCCCAATGTCTACACCGGGGGTCCTGAGGACATCAGCATCTGGTTGTGTGGACATGGCCCCACGTCCTCCTGAAGCGTCACCGCAGGTTCTAAGGTGGCCGGGGCTCCTGTCACTGTGGATGCGGCCCCCAGCTTCCAGAAGACTCAACTTATGTCCTGAGGGGCCCATTAGCTCCTGCCAGAGTGGTCGCAGTGCCACATGTTTCAGAAGCCTCCCCGCATGTCCTGACGTGGCCCAGGGGCTCCTATCAGCATGGATGCGGGCCCACATCTTACTGAAGCCTCCCCATGGGTCCTGAGGCAGCCCAGGGACTCCTCTCAGGGTGGGTGTGGGCCAACTATTTCCTGAAGCCTCCTGGGAGGTCCTGAAGCGGTCCAGGGTCTCCTGTCAGGGTGGATGTGGACCCACATCTTCCTGAAGCTTCACCGTGTGTCGTGAGGAGACTGGGACTCCTGTCAGCGTGAACGCTGAGCAATATCCCCCTGAAGACTCCCCACAGGCTCTGAGGAGGCTGTGCTCATCAGCGTGGATATGTCCCCCCGTCTTCCTCAGGCCTCCCCAGCACAGGCTCGCTCCTGTTACCGGAGGCAGAGGAGGCCTACTGCGCATGAGTGCCCCCTGTGCAGTGCCTGGGCTCGGGCGACCCCTGCGGGATGCTCAGATGCTACAGGAGGCTGTGCAGGAGGCACCTGCCCATCCCTGGGCCCACCTCTGCCTCCTTCCAGGCTCCAGCTGGGGCCTGTTAGCTTCGGAAACATCTCACTGAAAAGGAGCCCAACACCCGGGTTCCTCAAAAATACTTAAGGAGAAGGAATTGGAGCCCAAAGGACACGAAATGAAATGTGGACCAGACTTTTACCACGTCCTGTAAAACTCACTCAACCCTCTTCCACTGTGGGCGGGACAGCACGCTGGTGCAGCCGCCCTGGAAACAGTGTGGAGGCCCCTCAGGAAGTTACAAATAGAGCCGCCCTGCGACCAGCAGGTGTATGGCCTGGAGCTCACTCCGAAGATCAGATGCAGTGAGACTCGGGACACCAGCACCCCAATGTCCACAGCAGACATGTCCACAGTAGTCACATTGTGGGAGGAGCCTCGGTGCCCTCTGACTGATGATGGATAAAGAGGATAGGAAATAGATGATGGTCATAGAGAGAGGAATGGCACTCAGCTATCAAAGAGAAGGAAATTTTGCCATTTGCAATGACGTGGATAGAAGTAGAGGGATCATCTTAAGTGAAATAGGTCAGTCAGAAAAGAGAATGACCGTGTGGTGTCATTCATAGGTGGAATTAAAGAAGCAAAGCAGATGAACAACTGTGAAGGGAAGGAAAAACAAATAAGATGAAAACAGATGCAGGGAATACAGACTCTTATATATAGGAAACAAACTGATTGTCGCTGCAAGGGAGGGGACGAGGGAGGGGATAACAGGGGACCAGCATGAAGGAGGGCACATGATGTCACGAGGACTGCTGTTAGCTCCAACTGGTGAATCCCTGAATTCATCCTCTGAAAGTATAATACACTATATGTTAATTAATGGGCTTTAAATTAAATTAAGTTAAAAAATCATTTGTATCAGAGCACGTTTCCTACTGGACTTTCTGTTCTGCTCCTTCAGCTTATGCTGGGACCACCCTCGTGGGTCTGGTTTGTTTACGTAGGCATCAGGCCTCGTCCATGGACCAGCCCTGGGCTAGAACTCATGACCCCGAGATCAGGACTGGAGGTGAGGTCAAGAGTCAGATGCTTAACCAACGGAGCCAGGCGGAGTCCCGAAGACAACACTGCTTTATCCTTTGTCTCTGTGACATCGTTTGTTTTATTATTCTTTTAAAATATTTTTTTAATTTTTTAGTTAACTTATAGTCAGAGAGAGAGACAGAGACACAGGCAGAGGGAGAAGCAAGCTCCATGCACTGGGAGCCCGACGTGGATTCGATCCCGGGTCTCCATGTTCGCGCCCTGGGCCAAAGGCAGGCGCCAAACCGCTGTGCCACCCAGGGATCCCTGTGACATCGTTTGAAATAGGAAAGTGCTGCGTCCCGCTCTGTCCTGCTTCTCCAATACTGATTTACTCTCCGGGGTCATTTGTGGGGGCTATTGGATGTTTTGGGTTTTTTTTTCCTATGTATAGGATCTGCCACCATGACTTGACAGGAATGACATTGAAATTGAGGGTGGCTTCAGGAACTGCGGATATTTTCACAAGATGAGGCTCCAAACCAATGAGCCCAGGACGGCCTCCCAGAGCCTAGTGTGGCTCAGTGCACAAGTCTTGTGCTCCTTTGGTACAGTCTCATTATTTATTCTCTGTGATGCTCCTGAGAAGGGATTCACGTCCGTCATTTCCTTCCTGATTGCTCATTGTCTGGACACAGCAAGCCCCACAATAGAATAAAAACTGAGCTCAGGCCAAGGGCAGGAAGCCCCTATTAGAAAAGATCCACTGCCCTTGAAGGCCCATATCAAAATGTAAACAGAACTTGAGGAATTGCTCCAGCCCTTCTGGAGGTCCCCGAGACCAGCCCTTAAAACTAAGGAAAAACCCACCTCGGGGTCCAATTCCCTGCTCCGCTGTGTCAGGTATACTTGGACAAAGATTGAGCTTGTAAATAGTCCCTCATGTGTTTGCATCGGAATTGGCTTCTCGGTGGTTTCTCAGATTCGCAATCTTGGGCACAACAGTCTGAGATAAAAAAACAAAACCAAAAGAAGCTCGGACGCGGGCAGAGAGAAAGCAGGGTTCTGAGAGAAGCAGCGGAGACCTGGGGGCTTGGGGAATCTTCTGTGGAGGACATGCAGACTGTGGGTGGAATGCTCAGCCCCAGAGTCAGAAGACCCAGAGACCCCACCCGCATAGCGCCCATCAGTGTAGAGTCTCAGGGAGCAGCACAACACTGCCCACTGGAGGCCAGAAGTGCTGACGCCCACCCCGCCTCTGACCCCGCAGGTGCATCTCCCAGGCAGATGTGCACCTGACAATCAGCGCCATGGCCAATCTCCAAACCAGCACAGACCACTCGCTGCCACCAAGGTGTCGGACCACAGAGGCTGTAGAGATTCAGCTCTGCCTGGAAAGTATGGTCTAGTTTCCTTTGTACTTTGTGCTTTATTGTCATTAATTTTCTTTGATTCTATTTTATAAATTGCCTTATTTTATTTTTATGTATGTACCTTATACATTTCTTATTTTTAGTTTCATGGTACTTTAATTTTGTTTCTTATTTTGGGATTTAGAATCTTTTAACAATCAGGCCAAAATAATTTGGTGGTTTTTTTGGGAGGGCAGTTTTTATTGTTTTTCTTTTTCTTCCTTCTTTCTTTTCTTGGAAAAAATAAAGAGATGGAGAAATTCGCCTCCATAAAATAACATGAGGTAGTACTCACAGCCAGGAAGTCCATCAATACAAATATATGATGTCTAACTACAGTTTAAAACAATGATTATAAAGATAGCATCTGCGCTGGAAAAAGAGCACAGAAGAAAACTAGAGAATCCCTTACTGTAGGAATAAAAGAACTAAAATCTAGTCAGGCCAACGTTAAAAATGCTATAACTGAGATGCAGTCCCAAGTGGAAGCCTTAAAAACAAGGAAGTTTATGGACCACAAACGCAGACTTGGAAACTCAGCCACTTATTAAAACAATAGCATTCATATCATGGGAGACTCAGAAGACGAAAAGAGTGAAAAGGTGGGCCTTGCTCAGCCATTAGAAATGACAAATAACCACCATATCCTTCAACGTGGATGGAACTGGAAGGTATTATGCTGAGTGAAGTAAGTTAATCAGAGAAGAACAAATATTGTATGTTCTCATTCACTTGGGGGATATAGACAATAGTGAAAGGGAATATAAGGGAAGGGAGATGAAATGTGGGGGAAATATCAGAAAGGGAGACAGAACATAAAGACTCCTAAATCTGGGAAACGAACTAGGGGTGATGGAAGGGGAGGAGGGCAGGGGTGGGGGTGAATGTGTGATGGGCACTGAGGGGGGCACTTGACGGGATGAGCACTGGGTGTTATTCTGTATGTTGGCAAATTGAACACCAATAAAAAGTAAATTTATTATTAGATAGATAGAAAGAAAGAAAGAAAGAAAGAAAGAAAGAAAGAAAGAAAGAAAGAAAGAAAGAAAGAAAGAAAGGCACCTGGGTGGCTCAGTCTGTTAAGCTTCTGCCTTAGGGTCGGATCATGATCCAGGTCCAAGGAAGGCTCCCTGTTCAGCAGGGAACCTGCTTCTCCCTCTCCCTCTGCCCCTCTAGCACATGTTTTTCACTCCTCTCTCTCTCAAATAAATAAATAGCATCTTTGAAAAAGAAACAAACAAACCCAGAGGGAAAAGAAATCTCCCATGTAGAAGATTTTCAAACAATTTGTGCAGACATTCCACCGTCAAGTTCATGAGCATGCTTCCCACTCTTATGTTTGGAATACACATAGTAACTTCCTTCTACAAAATATAATATGAAAAACTTAAAATAATAATGATAATATAATAATAATAGTAGTAGTAGTAATAATAATAATAAAGAATCACTTTACTACAGAGAAATCTGACAAACACTACCTCAGCAAGATGATCAGATCGATACCAAGACTGATAAATCATGTTGATAGTATCTAACCTTTATATGATATAATAAAAATAGCAGTATATCTCTGTATATAATCCACAAAAACAGTTCAATCATGAGATAAACAACAGACATGTCCCAACTGAGGGAAATTTTACAAAATACTCTACTTCTCAAAGTGTTCCAGTTCAACAACAACAAGGAAAGGCTGAAAGACTGTCACAATCCAGAGGAGCTTAAGAAAACATGAGGACAAATGGAGTGTGATATGAGGAATGGAGACTTAGCAAAAACTAAGGAAATCTGAATAAAGTATGGTCTTTGGTTATTGGAAAAATTTTAATATTGATTCATTAGCTAATATTTGTACCGTACTGATATAAGATATCAATAATTGGAGAAATTGAGTGCAAGTGCAGGAGAATTCTCTGTACTATATTCTCAATTTCCTTATAAAACTTTGTTTTCTTTCTAAGAAATAAGATTTAATTTGAAAATTGACTTAAATGAAACAGGCTCCCGTGTGAAGACATTTTAAAAATCGTTGAATTAACTTTTGCCTTATTCTTAAAGAGTTCCTTCGATGGGAACAAAGTAATAATTTTATATCAGAAGGAAAGAAAAACACTTATGAACATGTATAATGCCTCCTCAACCTGAAGCAGGAAAGGATAATAAATAGCAAAAATCAGATAAAAATACTTCTATTATAATAGACACCATATTGCAAGTGCATTTAAAATTAACAATGTAGGGATCCCTGGGTGGCGCAGCGGTTTGGTGCCTGCCTTTGGCCCAGGACGTGATCCTGGAGACCCGGGATCGAGTCCCACGTCGGGCTCCCGGTGCATGGAGCCTGCTTCTCCCTCTGCCTGTGTCTCTGCCTCTCTCTCTCTCTGTGACTATCATGAATAAATAAATAAAATCTCAAACAGTTAAAAATATACCTGCCCTACGACCCAGCAATTGCACTGTTGGGGATTTACCCCAAAGATACAAATGCAATGAAACGCCGGGACACCTGCACCCCGATGTTTATAGCAGCAATGGCCACGATAGCCAAACTGTGGAAGGAGCCTCGGTGTCCAACGAAAGATGAATGGATAAAGAAGATGTGGTTTATGTATACAATGGAATATTACTCAGCTATTAGAAATGACAAATACCCACCATTTGCTTCAACGTGGATGGAACTGGAGGGTATTATGCTGAGTGAAGTAAGTCAGTCGGAGAAGGACAAACATTATATGTTCTCATTCATTTGGGGAATATAAATAATAGTGAAAGGGAAAATAAGGGAAGGGAGAAGAAATGTGTGGGAAATATCAGAAAGGGAGACAGAACGTAAAGACTGCTAACTCTGGGAAACGAACTAGGGGTGGTAGAAGGGGAGGAGGGCAGGGGGTGGGAGTGAATGGGTGACGGGCACTGGGTGTTATTCTGTATGTTAGTAAATTGAACACCAATAAAAATAAATAAATAAATAAATAAATAAATAAATAAAAAATAAATAAATAAATAAATAAAATCTTTAAAAAAAATAAAAATAAATAAAATTAGCAATGTATAACATTTATTTCCTTGACATTTGTCTTCCAAAGAGTTCACAGTGTTTCAGCGTCAGTTGAAACAGGGGAAGAATCTCAGGGAAGAATCCTTCACATAATAATAGGACCATTGGTACTAATGTCTCTCAATTATTTCCAAATCCATACAGATGCATTTCCTGATGAGTGACTGAGCTGTGAAGAAAGAGATGAGAAACCCTCATCCCTCTGAATTACTTGTGTCAGAATATTTTAACCATAGTACTACGGATAGTAAATTATCCTTATTAACAGGATGTGTCTCAGATTGGAATCTGAGCAATCAGATGGGCAGAGAAAAAATGCTTAACTTACTCAACTTCTAAAGACAAAGGAGAACTTTTCTATGTACAGTCAGTTGTCAAGATAGCCTTAGGGAAAAAGAGTCTGCAGCATGGAATCCTGCTGCACAGCCGGGATGCCCGTGCCCCAGGTCGTCGTGATCCCAAATATCTGGGCCTGTCCCCCAACACATGCTGCCACGCTGAAGTCATTTGCAATTTCTCTCTTAGGAGCTCCAGGGAGAGCGGCATGAGCTAGATAGGACGGGACAGGATGTGTGGAGGCCGAGAACATTACGGCCATTCTACTTTAAGTTCAGTATTAGCACAGGTCCAGCAATCCCAGGCCCCTGTGAAGAAGAGCTGAAATTTGCATTATTTCAGTTACTGGAAAAAAACAAAAGTTTACAGCTAATGTCTTAGAAAGCCCCACAATAGAATAAAAACTGAGCCTAAGCCAAAGGCTGGAAGTCCCAATTAGAATGAGAAGAGAGCACAATGCCCTTGAAGGACCCATATCAAAGTGTAAACAGAACTTGAGGAATTGCTCCAGCCCTTCTGGAGGTCCCCGAGACAAGCCCTTAAAACTAAGCTAAAACCTTCCTTGGGGTCCAAGTCCCTGCTCCACTGTGTGGGGTATATCTGGAACCACACTCGAGTTTTGAAATCAACCCTCGTGTCTTTGCATCGGTGTCTGCGCCTTAGTGGTTTCTCGGATTCGCAATCTTTGGGAAAACACCCCCATGACCCCTCCCCACCTGGACTGACCTCTGTCCCCTCCCACCCAGGCTGACCCTCAGTCACCTCCCCACTGACAACAGCTGGGCACAGGCCTCACACAGTTCCACGGCACGGTGGGCACTCCAGCTGTCCCCAGCCTCCCAGGGGAAGGAAGGAGGGTTTGGCAGGACACACTCCCATGGTGACCCCAGGGCTCCCTGCCCAGGAGAGCACCTGGTGACAGGTCGGGTTCTGTGTCCCTGACGCCAGCTCCTCCTCCCCGGTTTTCCCACTGGAAATGAAGGAGGAGGCCCTGGTCTCCTCCAGGGACATCACGCAGGTGGACCTGGACGTCAACAGGACCCTCAGCAGTCACATCATATTTTGGGACTACTACGGGGTAGGGTGAGGTTGAGGGGCCAGGGGGATCAGGACCCAGGGGAGGACCGGGAGATTCTGGGTAGGGAAAACGGGGCTTCTGAGGAAGGGGGCAAAACAGCAGCCAACAACACACCGCTCCATGGTAGGGTCTTGGGGATGACCTTTATGCCCACACCCCTGGGGCCTCGGGGATGAGGAGGCAACTAGGATGGGGCCTCCAGGGCTTGCCATGGGAGTTGAACCCCAAAGGGGAGAGGGACTGCCCCCTGAGAAGCAGGGGATGGGGTGGGGGACATGAGGGACATGAACCGGACCTGGGGGCCAGGCGGCATGGCCGTGGAGCAGGGATTTGGACCCTGAGACTAAGAAGCGTAGCAGCTTTAAAGGGGCCAGTGGCCCATGGGATACACAGAAAGTTGCACAGTCGTGTCGGTCCACACGCAGGTGGCCGATTGAATTACACCTTACCCTATAAGATCCACTTGACCTGGCCTATTACTTTGGTCAGAATTGGCGTGCAGTTTTGGCAGGCACAAAGCAGGGTTACATTGTTATGAGCCGATTTCCGATTAAGGTGTGCCCAGCGACTTGACTGGGTTGGGGCAGCGCCTTAAGACATAAGCAGGTTATGTGGGGGTCATAGGGGAGGTGGCAGATGTATCACAAAATGGAATCAGTCCTGCTCTGCTTGTCCTTGGGTAGGGGCTTTTTGTTAAATTTCCTGGGTCCCACACTTGCAGCTCATGCAACTGGGCCACCCTCAGCAGGTGGACTCAGTGTGCACACCTTGTGGTGCTAGGAGCTCCAGTGGCGCAATCGGTTAGCGCGCGGTACTTATACACCTTGTGGTGCTGGATCTCACACCAGCGTGTAGAGGGGACCCTCCTCACCCTAGTGAGTAGGGGCTGGGTGAGCATGGGGCTCGGCATGAATGCCAGCCAGCATAGGGGACCGAGGAACCCCAGCCCCATCACCACCCCTACTCCCACACACAGGCTGCCCCATGGCTCCCCGTAATGGGCACCCGGCGCCTCTGAAGATCCCCCCAGGGCGGCCCCGAGGTCCAGCTCCCTGCTGGAGAGGCATCGGGGAGAAGAGAAGCAGCTGGCGCTCAGCGGGAACCACTGCCAGACATGGGAATGTGGCCGAGCCAGTCCTTCCAGCTCAGCTGACCTTCCAGCGGAAAGTCACTGCATGAGCCAACCCCGGGTCGGCCAGGAGAGTCCAGCAAGCTGCCCAGCGCCAGCACCAGAAATGATGTTGTGCCATCCATGTCGGTGTTTGGGTGACCCAGCCAGAGGATCCGATAGCTGCACGTGATAGCTGCATGTGATAGACACACACACACACACCCTGAAACCAACAAAAGTCAGAATCCCTCAATGTTGTCAAACAGCATGTGAATGGTTACATACATGACGCTGTGGTCCCCAATAGGATACATGGAAGACGCTATAAATCACGACTGCAGAGGTGCTGGAGGCACAGAGATGTGCCTGTTGGGTTCCAACAAGGAGAGCAAAGGGGCAGGAAGCATACTTCAATGGGGGGGCCCCTCTTAGGAAAGGACACCAGGTCCCTGTGAAGGCTACGGATTGTGAAATCTTTCCTCTTCTCTTTCAGCTTCTGGATTTCCTCTTCCTTTGTTCTTCCTAATTCTAGTTTACCTCCACCCTGCATCCAAACCAATGACCAAAGAGGCTTCTTTATGATATCCAGTCCTAAAAGGAGGCTGAGCTCTGGCTACCGGGTTCAGAAACGATCATTTTCTAGGTGTATGCTGATCCCCCGAACTCGTGCCTTCATGACTCTTCTCTCCCTGCAGAACGAGGGGAACCACAGGTCTTACAATGAAAGACGCCCACTTCCACTCGGGCAGGACTGTCCCTTGTGGAGGACGTCATCTGGGCCATGTAGTGTAAGTGGGGTGATCAAGAATAGGTCGCAGGTGAGACATAAGCAAGCACTTACCTTTGATATCATGCTTTATTTTTTCATCCATTTATTATTTGTTAACTATTTTTTTAAATTTATTTATGTATGATAGTCACAGAGAGAGAGAGAGAGAGAGGCAGAGACACAGGCAGAGGGAGAAGCAGACTCCATGCACTGGGAGCCCGATGTGGGATTCGATCCCGGGTCTCCAGGATCCCGCCGTGGGCCAAAGGCAGGTGCTAAACCGCTGCGCCACCCAGGGATCCCCTAACTATTTTAATTTTATGTCCTGCCTATACCCAACACGGTGTTCAAACTCATAACCCTGAGTTCAAGATACCCCAACCAGGACAGCCAGGCACCCCAGTCCCATGTTTTAAAACTCTTTGCCTCATTGCCTATCTCTGCATCGAACTGGAACATTGAGTCCATGACGGGGAGCTTTAGTAACCTCCGAATCCTAGAACGTTCTCACTGTATCCCAATCCTAGATTGACATTTACCATTGAATAGCACTTTAAATAGGCAGTAAAATAACTACTACAGAAAAGGAAATTATCTAATTTTCACGTATGTGGTCCCTGCTCCCTGGGCTCCCAGGGAAGCTATGGTTTCTTTAACATTGATCAAGGTCCAAATGACTCCACCACACCTCAAAGCGTGGGCTCAGTTTCTGCCCTGACACATGCAACACCCCTGCTTCAATTAACCTGTATCAATCAATCAAAGGGAGCCTAACTGGCTCGGTGTGGTTTGTAAGAACATGGGGCTCTTGTTCTTGGGGTAGCATGTTCAAGCCCAATGTTGGCTGTAAAGATTACAGAAAAATAAATTCTTAAAAAAATCAATCAGTTTATCTTGGGGAGACATAGCCCCTGATCCCACAAGGGCAGGGAGCCAGCTGATGGTTCTACACACAATATTATGCAGCAGAGCACAAAATGTGAACTTTCAGAAGTCTCCTAGAGTGGGGGACACACCAGCCTTAAGGTGTTCAGGTGAGGAAGTCAGGGGCAGTCCCTGGAGCGACAGGGTGGGCTCAGGATCCCATGGGTCCCAAGGATGGTGGCACCAACTGTTCCCAGGCACAGGAACGGGAATGCGGCTGAGAGTAGCAGGACTTGGGCCAGCTGTCTGCCCTGTGTGGCCATAAGCTGCAAACCCCTGTGCAGTCACGGGGCTGCATTCCTGGGACAGACCAGCAAAGGCCAGGAGTGGGAGGACCCTCTCCCGGGCAGGAAGAGAACAGGTCTCCACCAGGGCAGCCCCTAAAATTTGGAGTTTTAAACTTCAGTATCTTGTCTGTGTGGAGGCTGACAAAATTGAGGCGGTTCCACTTTAAGTTCACTGTTAGCACAAGTACTGCCATCCCAGGCCCCTGTGAATAAGAGCTAAAATTTGCATTATTTCAGTTACAGGAAAAAAAGAAAAAAACAGCTTACAGCTTAAAGTCGAATAAAGCCCCATATTAGAATGAGAACAGAACTCAATGCCCTTGAAGGCCCCATGTCAAAATGTAAACAGAACTTGAGGAATTGCTCCAGCCCTTCTGGATGTCCCTGAGACCAGCCCTTAAAACTAAGCTAAAACCCACTTCGGGGTCCAAGTGCATGCTCCTCTGTGTCGGGTGTACTTGGGCGCAAGCTCGAGTTTGGAAATCAACCATCGTGTGTTTGCATCGGTGTAGGCTCCTCAGTTGTTTCTCAGATTTGCTATCTTGGGCACAAAACCTCCATGTCCCCTCCCCACCTAGGCTGACCCCACATCCCCTCCACCCCAGGCTGACCCTCAGTCACCTCCCCACCCACAACAGCTTGGGACAGGCCCTCACACAGGTCCCATGGGCTCGGTGGGCACTCCCGCCATCCTTGGCCTCCCAGGGAAAGGCAGGAGGTTTCAGCAGACCCACTCCCATTGTGGCCCCAGGGCTCCCTGCCCAGCATGGCAGCACGTGACAGGTTGGGGTCTGTGTTCCTGACGTGGGCTCCTGCTCCCCGGTTTTCCCACAGGAAATGAAGGAGGAGGCCCTGGTCTCCTCCAGGGACATCACGCAGGTAGACCTGGACGTCAACAGGACGTTCTGCAGCCACACTATGTTTTGGGCCTGCTAGGGGGTCGGATGAGGCTGCTGGCCCAGGGGGCTTAGGGGCCCCAGTGGAGGCTTGGGGGCTTCGGGGTAGGGAAAACGGGGCTTCTGAAGCCGGGGGGAGCAACAGCAGCCAACAACACACTGCTCCATGATAGGGAGATGGGGATGACCCACATGCCCCCAACCCCGGGGCCTCAGAGATGAGGAGGCCAATTGGATGGGGCCTCCAGTGGTTGCCATGGGAGCTGAACCCCAAAGGGGAGAGGGATGGCGCCCTGAGAAGCAGGGGATGGGGTTGGGGAAGTGGGGGGCAGGAACCAGACCTGGGGGCCAGGAGGCATGGCCGCGGCTGGAGCAGGACACACATCAATCCCATGAGGGTCGGACGGGACAGAGTGACACCCACTCTCGGTGCTTTATATATTTCTAAATTCTATGCATTTCATTTGAGACAATTTGCAATTTGAAAACATACATAGTATGATGACCTCCAGATAATGACCCCGGTCCAGCCAGGGCCCTGCACAGACCACACGGTGCCACAGGGGCAGGTGTCACAGCAAACCCCAGACTGGGGTCGCCTTTAACGGTAGACGTCTCCTTGTGCATCTTAGAGGAAGGGGATGCCCTGTGTCCGCAGGCCCCCCACGCCATCATGCTCATTCCCTACCCCCACATCATCCCCCTACATCATAATCCCCAATGGCATTCCACAAAACACCATCCCCCTCACAGCCACACAGCCCCACACAATCCTAAACCACACTACACCACAACACCATCCACCCTACACCATCCCCCACACTCCACCACCATCATACCCCTAGTCCCACAACATCTACCCCACACCATCGGCCCCCAGCAAACCCGGTGCAGGTGTCCCCTATGGGACATGCTCAGCCTCCCTGGGGTTCTCTGGATACCCTGTTCCCATCAGAAGACAGGGTGTTCAATAGAGCACACAGGGGTTGCAGGGAGGAGGGAAGCCACGGAGTCTCCAACAGAGTGGGTGTAGGTGATTGGTGCAAAGAACCCACTGTGCCCTGCCTCCGCCCACTCTCCCTCCTGGAGGGTGACACAACCTGCACAGGACAACAGCCCCTAACCCAGGGGGACCTGGGCTGCCCTGGCACCAGGATCTGTGGGGGCTGAGTTGATTTGGGCCCCCCCATGGCAACACAAGGACGAATGGACTCCAGCCCCCCATGGCCCTGTTTAGCCCTGGATTCTGGCCCCACGCTGAGCGAGCCCTCTCACAGCTGGGTGTGGTCTCCTGGGCCCTGGGCGTGACCCACAGATCCAGTTCGCAAACTTAGGGCAGCCCTGAGGATCCCGGTACACCCCAGGGTGGGGAGAGCAGGGGTAGGCCAGTGGGCCCCACCTGCACCCACACCAGTAGGCAGGTTCCTCCAGATACTGGGGCCCCAGGGGGCCTGAGGCCGTGGTCCAGCTGCCCTGCGGGAACCCAGCGCAGGAGCCCATGAGCTGCAGGTCCAGTTCAGCTCTGCTGTCCTCAGAACCGTCTCTCAAGCTGAAACCTCAGGACACACGCCCCCACCCGGAGTCCACACATGCTCCCAGGTGGGGGACTCCAGCACTCGACCCCCAACCCATGTGATTCTTTTCCTCCCGTAAAGGACAGAAAGGTCTCCCTCCCCAGGTGAAGGCATGCACCCATGCCTCTGAGCCCGTTTACTGTAGAAAGTGAATAAAGTGCTGTGGTGTGAAAATACACAGCCAGCCCTTTTCTGTGTCTCCCAGAACTCTGTGCACGGGGCATGGAGAGACCCACAGAGAGGAGGAGGGGGCATCACCTGGGCCCCAAACAGCCCCTGCAGGGGCACCACAAGGCACACACTGCTGATGTCCCCATGTGCCTTCCAGGGGCGGACAGACTCCAGGATCAGGACCCCACAGACTATACTGGGACTCATCCTGTGCCCCGTGGGCCAGAATGACCTAGGACAGAGTGAGAGCCAGGGAACCTCAGGTCACCAGGGTCTGTGCAAAGTGACCTGTGAGGTCTGTGCTCCCTCTGTCCAGGAGGCCAGGGCTGGCCTGGTTCCGGGACATGTACTACCCTCCCCGCATCCCCATGCCAGTGTGCCTGGGGCACAGAGGGCCTGTGGGGCGCTCAGTGTGGCCCTGGATGGGATGTCAGGAGAGTAGGCCCTTGTGTTGTGCCCAAGACTACGAATCTGAGAAACCACTTAGGAGCCAACACCAATGCAAACTCCCGAGGTTTCTCTACAAGCTGGAGCTTTGGTCCAATTGCACCTGACACAGCGGAGAAAGGACTTGGACCCCGAGACTAAGAGGCATAGCAGCTTTATAGGGTCAGTGGACTGTGGGATATGCAGAAATTTGCACAGTCATGTTGGTCCACACGCAGGTGGCTGATTGAATTGCACCTTACCCTATAGGATCCGCTAGACCTGGTCTATTACTTTGGTCAGAATCCGTGCGCAGTTTTGGGGGACACAAAACAGGGTTACATTTTTATGAGCCGATTTCCGATTAGGGTGTGCCCAGCAGCTTGACTTGGGTGGGGCAGCGCCTTAAGATATAAGCTGGTCATTTGGGCTTCATAGGGGTGGTGGCGGGTATAGCACAAAATGGAATCAGTCCTGCTCTGCTTGTCCAGGGGTAGGGGATTTTTGTTAAATTTCCTGTTTCCAACTTGCAGCTCACGCACCTGGGCAACGCTCACCAGGTGGACTCAGCGTGCACACCTTGTGGTGCTGGATCTATCACACCAGCCTGTGGAGGACACCCTCCTCGCCTTAGTGAGTAGGGGCTGGGTGAGCATGGGGCTCGGCCTGAAAGCCAGGCAGCACAGGGTCTGAGGAACCCCAGCCCCATCCCCACCCCGACTTCCACAAACAGGCAGCCTCAGGGCTCCCTGCCATGGGCACCGGGCTCCTCAGGAGCTCCCGCCAGGGCAGCCCCGAGGTCTGACTCCCTGCTGGAGAGGCATCGGGGAGAAGAGAAGCAGCTGGCGCTCGGCAATACCCATTGCCGGACATGAGAATGTGGCTGAGACAGACCTTCCACCTCAGCTGATCCTCCAGCTGAAATTCACTACAGGAGCGAGCCCCGGGTCAGCAAGGAGAGCCCAGCTAGCCACCCAACATCAGCACCAGAGATGATGTTTTACCAACCATTTCGGCGATTGGGTTACCCAGCCAGAGGATCCGATAGCTGCACGTGATAGCTTCATTTGATAGACACACACACACCCCACAACCAACAAAAGTCAGAATCCCCCCGATGTTGTCAAACAGCAGATGAATGGTTACATACACGACTCCATGGTCCCGAATAGAATACCTGGAAGACGCTATAAACCATGACTACAGAGGTGCTGGAGGCAAGGAGATGTGCCTGCTGTGTTCCAAAAAGGAGCGCAGAGGGGCAGGAAGCATCCTACGGAGGGGGGTGGGCCTCCTAGGAAAGGACACCAGGTCTCTGTGAAGGCTACGGATGGTGAAATCTTTCCTCCTCTCTTTCAGCTTCTGCTTTTCCTCCTAAATGCCATTTTCCTCAATCATAATAGCAAAAATTTATTTTATGTTTTTAAATTTCTTTTTATTGGAGTCCAATTTGTATGAATTCTTTCTTCAGCAAGGGTGTTATTCAGGATAGAGAGAAAGACTTTCCCAGACAGGCAAAGTATAAAGGAGTTCATGACCGCTAAACCAGTCCAGTAAGGAATTTTAAGAGGGACTATTCTAGTGAGGGGAAAAAGAGACCAAAAGCAACAAAGACTAGAAAGGACCAGAGAACGTCACCAGAAACACCAACTCTACGGGTAACACAAAGGCACAAAGTTCATATCTTTGAATAAGCACTCTGAATGCTGATACTAAATGCTCCAATCAAAAGATATAGGGTATCAGAGTGCCTTAAAAAACAGGATCCAGGATGCCTAGGTGGCTCAGGGGTTGAGCCTCTGCCTTTGACTCAGGGTGTGATCCTAGAGTCTGAGAACGAGTCCCATATTGGCCTCCTGGTGGGGAGCCTGTTTCTCTCTTGGCCTAATTTTCTGCCTCTCTCTCTCTCTCTCATGCTCTCAAAAATAAAATTGTCATTAAAATAACAAGGTCCATCGGTATGCTGCCTAGTAGATGCTCACCTTAGAACTATAGACAACAGCAGATTGAAAGTCAGGGGATGGAAAATTATCTATCACGCTAATGGTTATGAAAAGAAAGCTGGAGGACCAATACTTATATTAGACAAACTAGATTTGAAACCAAACCCTGGGGGTCACCTGGTGGCTCAGTGGTTAAGCATCTGCCTTCAGCTCAAGGTGTGTTTTTGGGATCCCAGGTTCGAGTCCCACATCGGCATCCAATTGGGGAGCCTCTCTCCCTCTGCCTATGTTTCTGTCTCTGCTTCTCTGTGTATCTCTCATGAATAAATAAATAAAATATTTAATCTCAAAAAAGAAAGAACAATACTGTAAGAAGTGATGAAGAAGGGCATTATTTCATAGTTAAAAAGACACTCTATCAGGATCAAACAACTAAATATTTATGCTGCCAACATAGGAGTACCTAAATATGGAAACCAATTACCAATAAACGTACAGGAACTCACTGATAATAATACAATGGCAGGGGATTTTAAAATCTACCCACTTATGGCAATGGACCGATCATCTATACAGAAAATCAACAGGGGAACAATAGCCTTGACACACTGGACCACAGGGACTCAACAGATATTTTCTTTACATTTCTTCCTAAAGCAAAATACACATTCCTTTCAAGTACACATGGGACATTCTCCAGAACAGATCATATCATGGGCCACAAATCAGCCCTCAAGAGGTACAACAGGTACAAGAAGGTTGATATCACACCCTGTACATTTTCGACTACAACGCTATGAAACTTGAAGTTGACAGTAAGAAAAAATTTGGACAGACCAAAAATACGTGGAGATTATGAACATCCTTTGAGAGAATTAATGGAGCAACCAGGAAATTAAAGAGGAAATTTAAACAAATGAAAATGAAAACATGTTTCTCCAAACCTCTGGGATGTAGCAAAAGCAGTCCAAAGTGGAAGTACAAAACAATACAGGCCTATCTCAGGAAACAAGAAGTCTCTAATACACAACCTAACCTTACACCTAAAGGAGCTGGAAAAGGAATAGGAAACAAAGCCTAAAGCCTACAGAAGAAGGGAAAAAATAAAGATGAGAGCAGAAATAATCAATACAGAAACAGTAGAATGGAATAACGAAACTAAGAGCTATTTCTTCAAAATAATTAATAAAATGGATCAAGCCCTAGCCAGCCAAATGAACGAGAAATGAGAAAAGACCTAAATAAATAAAATCACAAAAGAGAGAAGAGAGATCACAATCAACACCAGATAAATAAGACAATCATAAGGGAATACTATGAAAGATTATATGTTTACAAACTGGGAGACCTGGAAGAAATGGACAAATCCCTAGAAATGTGCAAACAAGCAAAGCTGAAATAGGAAGAAATAGAAAATGTGAATAGACCCATAACTAGCAGAGGAATTGAATCAGCAAGGCACCTGGGTGCCTCAGTGGTCGAGCATGTGCTTTGGCTCAGGTCATGATCCCGGGGTCCTGGGGAATCAAGTCACACATCAGGCTCCCCGCATGGAGCCTCATTTTCCCTGTGCCTATACCTATGCATCTCTGTGTCTCTCATGAATACATAAATAAAATCTTTAAAAAAGAAAAAAGATAAAAAGATGAGAAAGGACCCAAATAAAATCAGAAATGAGAAAAGAGAAATAACCAACACTAGAAAAATACAAACAATTATAAGAGATTATGATGAAAAATTACATGCCAGCAACCTAGAACCTGGAAGAAATAGATCAATCCCTAGAAATATATAACATAGCAAAAATGAAAAATGAAGAAATAAGAAATTTGAACAAACAGTTAACCAGCAAAGAAATTGGATCAGCAATCAGGGTTCTCCCAACAAGAAACGCTTAGATCAATAGAACAGAATGGAAAGCCAAAACAAGATACAAACATGTATCTATGACCCATAATGGACAACAAGGCAGGAAGGAATATCCAATGGCACAAAGACAGTCTCTTCAAGAAACCCTAACCCTGACCCCAGGATAAGAACAAATGATGTTGGGACAACCAGGCAGCCACATGCAGAAGAATGAAACTGGACCACTTTCTTACACCATATATATAAAAAATAAATTCAAAATGGATGAAAGACCTAAATGTGAGATCTGAAACCATACAAAGAAGAAAAGATAGGCAGCAAAGTCTTTGACACTGGCCATTGGATATTCTTTCTTGATATGCCTCTGAGGTGAGGGAAACAAAAGCAAAAATCCTATTGGGACTTCATCAGATCAAAAAGTTTCCGCAAAGTGAAGGAAACAACCAAAGCTAAAAGACAACATACAGGAGCAGGGGCAAGATGGCGGAAGAGTAGGGTCCCCAAGTCACCTGTCCTCACCAAATTACCTAGATAACCTTCACATCATCCTGAAAATCTAGGAATTCGGCCTGAGATTTAAACAGAGAACAGATCGGATGCTACAGTGAGAAAAGTTCGCACTTCTATCAAGGTAGGAAGACGGGGAAAAAGAAATAAAGAAACAAAAGGCATCCAAGTGGGAGGGGCCCCACGAGGAGCTGGGGAAAGGCCAGGGCGAGTGCCCCCTGGTCAGGAGACCTCTGTCCCAGAGAAGCAGGATCTGAACCAATCTTTCTGGGCGGAATGGCGCTTGCAGGGATTCAGAGCAGGACCCCAGGAGTGCGGGGATACCCACGGGCTCCCTGGGACATGAACAGACACCTGCACTCCCAGGAGAGTGCACCAAGCTCCCGAAGGGCTGCAGGGCACATGCACTGACTTGGGAGCAGCTCAGACGGGCTCGGGCAGCGTTCTTCGTGTAGGGGGTTGCATGCCCCAGGAGCAGCTTGGCGGCGGTGCCTCTGGCAGAGGAAGGGGCTCAGTGCAGTGGGGGCTGCGTGGCTCCGGGAGCAAGTCGGAGGTGCTCAGGCGGCGGCTCCCTGAGGGGGCTGCGGGACCAGGAGCAGCTCAGAGGGGCTGGGCGGCAGCTCTAGGAATAGGCGGCTGTGCAGCCAGGAGCGCGAATCCAACAGCACAGGCCCCAGAGCACAGGGCGCCAGGACACATCCCAGGATTTGGCCTCCCCTGGGACAGGCAGATGCCCGGAGGGCCCAGGACAACAAGGACGCTCCTGCCCAGAGGTGAGCAGATCAGCGGCCCCACCCCAGAGCCTCCAGGCCCTGCAGATGGACTGCTCCCGAGTTACTGCGGGGGCTGAATACAGGTTTCCAGAGGTGGCCGCTGCCACTGGGGTTGTTCCTCCTTGGGCCTCACAGGGTAAACTATCCCCACTGAGCCCTGCACCAGGCAGTGACAGAGCAGCTCCCCCAAGTGCTAACACCTGAAAACAGCACAACAGGATCCTCCCCTAGAAGACCAGCTAGACGGACAAGTTCCAGGGGGAAGTCAAGAGACTTAAAGTATACATTATCAGAAGATACTCCCCCATGTTTTTTTTATTCCTGATTGCTTCCCCCACCCTTTTTCCCCCGTTTCTTTCTTTACATTTCTGTTTTTATTCCCTTTTTTCTTCTTTCTTCCTTTATTCTTTTTTCTTTTTCTCTTTTCTTTCCTTCTTTCTCTACTCTCTTTTTCTCCTTTTCCCAATACAATTTGTTTTTGGCCACTCTGCACTCAGCAAAATGACTAGAAGGAAAACCTCAACTCAAAATAAAGAATCAGAAACCGTCCTCTCTCCCACAGAGTTACAAAATCTGATATACAATTCAATGTCAGAAAGCCAATCCAGAAGCACTATTATACAGCTACTGGTGGCTCTAGAAAAAAGCATAAAGGACTCACGAGACTTCATGACTGCAGAATTTAGATCCAATCAGGCCAAAATGAAAAATCAATTGAATGAGATTAAATCCAAACTAGAAGTCCTAACAACGAGGGTTAACAAGGTGGAAGAACGAGGGAGTGATGTAGAAGACGAGTTGATGGCAAAGAGAGAAACTGAGGTAAAAAGAGACAGACAACTAAAAGACCAGGAAGACAGATTAAGGGAAATAAACGACAGCCTGGGGAAGAAAAACCTATGTGTAATTGGGGGTCCCGGGGGAACCAAAATGGACAGAGGGCCAGAATATGTATTTGAACAAATCATACCTGAAAACTTTCCTAATCTGGGAAGGGAAACAGGCATTCAGATCCAGGAAATAGAGAGATACGCCCCTAAAATCAATAAAAACCGTCCAACACCTCGACATTTAATAGTGAAGCTTGCATATTCCAAAGATAAAGAGAAGATCCTTAAAGCAGAAAGAGACAAGAAATCCCTGACCTTTATGGGGAGGAGCATTAGGGTAACAGCAGACGTCTCCACAGAGACCTGGCAGGCCAGAAAGGGCTGGAAGGATATATTCAGGGTCCTCAATGAGAAGACCATGCAACCAAGAATACTTTATCCAGCAAAGCTCTCATTCAAAATGGAAGGAGAGATAAAGAGCTTCCAAGACAGGCAGGAACTGAAAGAATATGTGACCTCCAAACCAGCTCTGCGAGAAATTTTAAGGGGGACTCTTAAATTCCCCTTTAAGAAGAAGTTCAGTGGAACAATCAACAACAAAAAGGACTGAATAGATATCATGATGACACTAACTCATATCTGTCCATAGAAACTCTGAACATGAACGGGCTTAATGACCGCATCAAAGGCGCAGGGTTTCAGACTGGATAAAAAAGCAGGACTAATCTATTTGC
The DNA here is from genome assembly GCF_003254725.2 of Canis lupus dingo. Lineage (NCBI taxonomy): Eukaryota > Metazoa > Chordata > Mammalia > Carnivora > Canidae > Canis > Canis lupus. The sequence continues at coordinate 31,966 of NW_026019498.1, read as the reverse complement.
TGTCTACAAGAGACTCATTTTAGACAGAAGGACACCTACAATCTGAAAATTAAATGTTGGAGAACCATTTACCATTCAAATGGTCCTCAAAAGAAAGCAGGGGTAGCCATCCTTATATCAGATAAACTAAAATTTACCCCGAAGACTATAGTGAGAGATGAAGAGGGACACTAAATCGTACTTAAGGGATCTATCCAACAAGAGGACTTAACTATCCTCAATATATATGCCCCGAATGTGGGAGCTGCCAAATATTTAAACCAATTAATAAACAAAGTAAAGAAATACTTAGATAATAATACATTTATACTTGGTGACTTCAATCTAGCTCTTTCTACCCTTGATAGGTCTTCTAAGCACAACATCTCCAAAGAAACGAGAGCTTTAAATGATACACTGGACCAGATGGATTTCACAGAAATCTACAGAACTTTACATCCTAAACTCAACTGAATGCACATTCTTCTCAAGTGCATATGGAACTTTCTCCAGAATAAACCACATACTGGGTCACAAATAGGGTCTGAACCGATACCAAAAGATTGGGATCGTCCCCTGCATATTCTCAGACCATATGCCTTGAAATTAGAACTAAATCACAACAAGAAGTGTGGAAGGACCTCAAACACGTGGAGCTTAAGGACCATCGTGTTAAAGATGAAATGGTCAACCAGGAAATTAAGGAAGAATTTAAAAGATTCATGGAAACTAATGAGAATGAACATACAACTGTTCAAAATCTTTAGAATGCAGCAAAAGCAGTCCTAAGGGGGAAAAACATCACAATACAAGCGTCTATTAAAAAACGGGAAACTACACAAATACAAAAGCTAACCTTACACATAAAGAGGCTAGAGAAAGAAAAGCAGATAGATCATACACCAAACAGAAGAATAGAGTTAATTAAAATTCGAGCAGAATTCAAGGAAATCGAGACCAGAAGAACTCTGGAACAGATCAACGGAACGAGGAGTTGGTTCTTTGAACGAATTAATAAGATAGATAAACCATTAGCCAACCTTATTAAAAGGAAGAGAGAAAATATTCAAATTAATAAAATCATGAATGAGAAAGGCGAGGTCACTACCAACACCAAGGAAATACAAACGATTTTAAAAACATATTATGAACAGCCATACACCAATAAATTATGCAATCTAGAAGAAATGGATGCATTCCTGGAAAGCCAGAAACTACCAAAACTGGAACAGGAAGAAATAGAAAACCTAAACAGGCCAATAACCAGGGAGGAAATTGAAGCAGTCATCCAAAACCTCCCAAGACACAAAAGTCCAGGGCCAGATGGCTTCCCAGGAGAATTCTATCAAAGTTTAAAGAAGAAACCACATCGGGGGATCCGTGGGTGGCGCAGAGGTTTGGCGCCTGCCTTTGGCCCAGGGCGCGATCCTGGAGACCCGGGATCGAATCCCACATCGGGCTCCCGGTGTATGGAGCCTGCTTCTCCCTCTGCCTGTGTCTCTGCCTCTCTCTCTCTCTCTCTCTCTCTCTCTCTATCATAAATAAAAAAAAAAGAAGAAACCACATCTATCCTACTAAAGCTGTTTGGAAAGATAGAAACAGAGAGAGTACCTCCAAATTCATTCGAGGAGGCCGGCATCACCTTAACTCCAAAACCAGACAAAGACTACACCAAAAAGGAGAATTACAGACCAATAGCCCTGATGAACATGGATGCAAAAATTCTCAACAAGATACTAGCCAATAGGATCCAAAAGGACTTTAAGAAATTTATTCAGCATGACCAAGTAGCATTTATCCTCGGAACACAAGGCTGGTTCAACATTCGTCAAACAATCAATGTGCTTCAACATATCAGCAAGAGACAAACCAAGAACCATATGATCCTCTCATTAGATGCAGAGAAAGCATTTGACAAAATAGGGCATCCATTCCTGATCAAGACTCTTCAGAGCATAGGGAGAGACAGAATATTTCTCGTAATCTTAAAAGCAATCTAGGAAATGCCCACAACAAATATCATTCTCAGTGGGGCAGCACTGGGAGCCTTTCCCCTAATATCAGGAACAAGACAGGGATGTCCACTCTCACCACTGCTATTCAACATAGTCTGGAAGTCCTAGCCTTAGCAGTCAGACAGCAAAAAGACATTAAAGGCATTCAAATTGGCAAATAAGTAGTCAAACACTCCCTCTTCTCTGATGACATGATACTCTACCTAGAAAACTCAAAAGTCTCCACCCCAAGATTGCTAGAACTCATACAGCAATTTGGTAGCGTTGCAAGATAAAAACTCAATGCCCAGAAATCAATGGCATTTCTATACACTGACAATGAGACTGAGGAAAGAGAAATTAAGGAGTCAATTTCATTTACAATTGCACCCAAATCATAAGATACCTAGGAATAAACCTACCCAAGGAGGTAAGTGATCTATACCCTAAAAACAATAGAACACTTCTGAAAGAAATCGAGGAAGACACAAAGAGATGGAAAAATATTCCATGCTCATGGATTGGCAGAATTAACATTGTGAAAATGTCAATTATACCCAGGCAATGTACATGTTTAATGCAAACCCTATCTAAATACCATGGACTTTATTCAGAGAGTTAGAACAAATTATTTTAAGATTTGTGTTGAATCAGAAAAGACCCCGAATAGCCAGGGGAATTTTAAAAAAGACAACAATATCTGGGGGCATCACAATGCCAGATTTCAGGTTCTACTACAAAGCTGTGGTCATGAAGACAGTGTGGTACTGCCACAAAAGCAGACACATAGATCAATGGAACAGAATAGAGAACCCAGAAGTGGACCCTGAAATTTATGGTCAACTAATATTCGATAAATGATGAAAGACTATCCATTGGAAGAAAGACAGTCTCTTCAATAGATGGTGCTGGGAAAATGGTCATCCACATGGAGAAGAATGAAAGTAGACCACTCTCTTTCACCATACACAAAGATAAACTCAAAATGGATGAAAGATCTAAATGTGAGACAAGAGTCCATCAAAATCCTAGAGGAGTACACAGGTAACACCCATTTTGAACTCAGCCACAGTAACTTCTTGCAAGATTCATCCACGAAGGCAAAAGAAACAAGAGCAAAAATGAACTATTGTCACTTCATCAAGATAAGAAGCTTTTGAACAGCAAAGGATACAGTCAACAAAACTGAAAGACAACCTACAGAATGGGAGAAGATATTTGAAAAAGACGAATCAGATAAAGGGCTAGTTTCCGAGATCTATAAAGAACTTCTTAAACTCAACACCAAAGAAACAAACAATCCAATCATGAAATGGGCAAAAGACATGAAGAGAAATCTCACAGAGGAAGACATTGACATGGCCAACATGCACATGAAAAAATGCTCTGCATGACTTGCCATCAGGGAAATACAAATCAAAACCACAAAGAAAACCACCTCACACCAGTGAGAATGGGGAAAATTAACAAGGCAGGAAACCACAAATGTTGGAGAGGATGCGGAGGAAAGGGAACCCTCTTAAACTGTTGGTGGGAATGTGAACTGGTGCAGCCACTCTGGAAAACTGTGAGGAGGTTCCTCAAAGAGTTAAAAATAGGGATCTCTGGGTGGCGCAGCAGTTTGGCGCTTGCCTTTGGCCCAGGGCGCAATCCTGGAGACCCGGGATCGAATCCCACATAGGGCTCCCGGTGCATGGAGCCTGCTTTTCCCTCTGCCTGTGTCTCTGCCTCTCTCTCTCTATCTGTGTGACTATCATAAATAAAAATTTAAAAAAAGAGTTAAAAATAGATCTGCCCTAAGACCCAGCAATTGCACTGTTGGGGATTTTCCTCAAAGATTCAGATGCAATGAAACGCTGGGACACCTGCACCCCGATGTTTATAGCACCAATGTCCGCAATAGCCAAAATGTGGAAGGAGGCTTGGAGTCCATTGAAAGATGAATGGATAAGGAATAAGTGGTTTATGTATACAATGGAATATTACTCAGCCTATAGGAACGACAAATACCCACCATTTTTTTCAACGTGGATGGAACTGGAGGGTATTATGCTGAGTGAACTCAATCGGAGAAGGACACACAGTGTATGTTCTCATTCATTGGGAAATATAAATAATAGTGAAAGGAATATAAGGGAATGGAGAAGAATTGTGTGGGAAATATCAGAAATAGAGACAGAACATAAAGTCTCCTAACTCTGGGAAATGAACTAGGGGTGGTAGAAGGGGAGGAGGAAGGGGGATTGGGGTGAATGTTTGACGGGCACTGAGGGGGGCACTTGACGGGATGAGCATTGGGTGTTATTTATTTTTTTTTTAATTTTTTTTTAATGATAGTCACTGAGAGAGAGAGAGAGAGAGGCAGAGACACAGGCAGAGGAAGAAGCAGGCTCCATGCACCGGAAGCCCGATGTGGGATTCGATCCCGGGTCTCCAGGATCGCGCCCTGGGCCAAAGGCAGGCGCCAAACCGCTGCGCCACCCACGGATCCCCAGCATTGGGTGTTATTATGTATGTTGGTAAATTGACCACAAGTAAAAGTTAATTTATTAAGAAAAATATTCATGGAAACTAATACGAATGAAGATACTACCGTACAAAATCTTAGGAATGCAGCAAAAGCATTCTAAAGGGGAAGTACATCACAGTACAAGCATCCATTCAAAAACCTGAATGAACTCAAATAGAAAAGCTAACATTACTCATAAAGGAGCGAGAGAAAAAGCAGCAGATAGATCCTACACCCAACAGAAGAGAATTAATTAAAATTCGAAAAAAAAAAAAAATTCGAGCAGACCTCAAGGAAATCGATACCAGAAGAAATGTGGAACAGATAAACAAAACCAGGAGTTTGTTCTTTGAAATAATTAATAAGATACATAAACCATTAGCCAGCCTATTAAGAAAAGGAGAAAATAAAGTCTCAAATTAATAAAATCATGAATGAGAAAGGAGAGATCACTACCAATACCAAGGAAATACAAACGATTTTAAAACATATTATGAACAGCCATATGCCAATAAGTTAGGCAATCTAGAAGAATTGGACGCATTCCTGGAAAGCCAGAACCTACCAAAACTGGAACGGGAAGAAATAGAAAACCTAAACAGGCCAATAACAAGGGAGGTAATTGAAGTAGTCATCCAAAACCTCCCAAGAAACAAAAGTCAAAAGCCAGATGGCTTCCCAGAGGAATTCTATCAAACGTTTAAGAAAGAAACCATACCTATCCTACTAAAGCTGTTTGGAAAGATAGTAAGAGATGGAGTACTTCCAAATTCATTCTATGAGGCCGGCATTACCTTAACCCCAAAACCAGACAAAGACCCCACCAAAAACTAGAATTATAGACCAATAGCCCTGATGAACATGGATGCAAAAATTCTCAACAAGATACTAGCCAATAGAATCCAACAATACATTAAGAAAATTATTCAGCATGACCAAGTAGGATTTATCCTCGGGACACAAGGCTGGTTCAACACTTGTAAAACAATCAATGTGATTCATCATATCCGCAAGAGAAAAACCAAGAACCATATGATCTTCTCATTAGATGCAGAGAAAGCATTTGACACAATAGGGCATCCATTCCTGATCAAAACACTTCAGAGTGTAGGGATAGAGGAAACATTCCTCATCATCTTAAAAGCCATCAATGAAAAGCCCACAGCAAATATCATTCTCAATGGGGAAGCACTGAGAGCCTTTCACCTAAGATAAGGAACAAGACAGGGATGTCCACTCTCACCAGTGCTATTCAACATAGTACTGGAAGTCCTCGCCTCAGCAATCAGACAACAAAAAGACATTGAAGGCATTCAAATTGGCAAGGAAGCAGTCAAACTCTCCCTCTTCGCCGATGACATGATACTCTACCTAGAAAAACCAAAAGCCTCCACCCCAAGATTGCTAAAACTCATACAGCAATTTGGTACCATTGCAGGATGCAAAATCAATGCCCAGAAATCAATGGCATTTCTATACACTAACAATGAGACTTAAGAAAGAGAAATCGAGGAGTCAATCCCATTTATGATTGCACCCAAAAGCATAAGATACCTAGGAATAAACCTAACCAAAGAGGTGAAGCATCTATACCCTAAACATTATAGAACACTTCTGAAAGATATTAAGGAAGACACAAAGAGATGGAAAAATATTCCATGCTCATGGACTGGTAGAATTAATATTATGAAAATGTCAATGTTACGAAGGACAATGTACACGTTTAATGCAATCCCTATCAAAATACCATGGAGTTTCTTCAGAGATTTAGAACAAATTATTTTTGTAGATTTGTATGAAATCAGGAAAGATCCCGAAAAGCCAGGGGAATTTTAAAAAAGACAACCATATCTGGGGGCATCACAATGCCAGATTTCAGGTTGTACTACAAAGCTGTGGTCATCAAGACAGTGTGGTACTGGCACAAAAACAGACACATCGATCAATGGAACAGTATAGAGACCCAGAACTTTATGGTCAACTAATATTTGATAAAGGGGGAAAGACTCTCCACTGGAAGAAAGTCTCTTCAATAGATGGTGGTGGGAAAATTGGACATCCACATGCAGAAGAATAAAACTACACCAGTCTCTTTCACCATACACAAAGATAAACTCAAAATGGATGAAAGATCTCAATGTGAGACAAGAGTCCATCAAAATCCTAGAGGAGTACACAGGCAACACGCTTTTTGAACTCGGCCACAGTAAATTCTTGCAAGATTCATCCACGAAGGCAAAAGAAACAAAAGCAAAACTGAACTATTGTGGCTTCATCAAGATAAGAAGCTTTTGCACAGCAAAGAATACAGTCAACAAAACTAAAAGACAACCTACAGAATGGGAGAAGATATTTGCAAAAGACGAATCAGATAAAGGGCTAGTTTCCAAGATCTATAAAGAACTTCTTAAACTCAACACCAAAGAAACAAACAATCCAATCATGAAATGGGCAAAACACATGAACAGAAATCTCACAAAGACATAGATATGGCCAACATGCACATGATAAAATACTCTGCATCACGTGCTTCAGGGATATACAAATCAAAACTACAATGAGATACCACCTCACACCGGTGAGGCTGGGGAAAATTAACAAGGCAGGAAACCACAAATGTTGGAGAGGATGTGGAGAAAATGGAACCCTCTTACACTGTTGGTGGGAATGTGAACTGGTGCAGCCACTCTGGAAAACTGTGTGGAGGTTCCTCAAAGAGTTAAAAATAGATCTGCCCTACAACCCAGCAATTGCACTGTTGGGGATTTACCCCAAATATTCAGATGCAATGAAACGCCGGGATACCTGCACCCCAATGTTTTTAGCAGGAATGTCCACAATAGGGAAACTGTGGATGGAGCCATGGTGTCCATTCAAAGATGAATGGATAAAGAAGATGTGGTTTATGTATACAATGGAATATTACTCAGCCATTAGAAACGACAAATTCCCATCATTTGCTTCAACGTAGATGGAACTGGAGGGTATTATGCTGAGTGAAGTATGTCAATCAGAGAAGGACAAATGTATGTTCTCATTCAATTGGTTAATATAAATAAGTGAAAGGGAATATAAGGGAATAGAGAATAAATGTGTGGGAAATATCAGAAAGGGAGACAGAATATAAAGACTCCTAACTCTGAAAAGGAACTAGGGAGCTGGAAGGGGAGGAGGGCAGGGGGTGCGAGTGAATGGGTGACAGGCACTGAGGGGGGCACTTGCCAGGATGAGCACTGGGTGTTATTCTGTTTGTTGGTAAATTGAACACCAATAAAAATGAATTTATTTAAAAAAAGTTCAAATAACTAAATATTTATGCTGCCAACATGGGAGTACCTAAATATAGAAACCATTTAACAACGAATTTACAGGAACTCACTGATAATAATACAATGACAGGAGATTTTAACACCCACCCACTTATGGCAATGGACCAATCGTCTATGCAGAAAATCAACAGGGGAACAATAGCTTTGACACACTGGACCACAGGGACTCAACAGATATAGTCTGAACATTTCAACCTAAAGCAGAATACACATTCCTTTCAAATGCACATGGGACATTCTCCAGAACAGATCATATCATGGGCCACAAATCAGCCCTCAACAGGTAGAACAGGTAGAAGAAGGTTGATATCACACCCTGTACATTTTCAGACCATGACGCTATGAAACTCAAAGTCGACAATAAGAAAAAAAATTGGACAGACCAAAAATACGTGGAGATTATGAACATCCTACTAGAGAATGAATGGAGCAATCAGGAAATTAAAGAGGAAATTTAAAACAAATGAAAATGAAAACATGTTTCTCCAAACCTCTGGGATGTAGAAAGGCAATCCTAAAAGGGAAGTACATAGCAATACAGGCCTACGTCAGGAAACAAGAAGTCTCCAATACACAACCAAACCCTACACCTAAAGGAGCTGGAAAAGGATAGCAAACAAAGCCTAAAGCCTAAGAAGAAGGGAAAAATAAAGATGAGAGCAGAAATAAAGAATGCAGAAAAAACAAAACAGTAGAATGGAATAACAAAACTAAGAGCTGGTTCTTCATAATAATTAATAAAATGGATCAAGCCTTAGCCCGGCTTATCAACGAGAAAAGAGAAAACCTAAATAAATAAAATCACAAATGAGAGAAGAGAGATCACAATCAACACCAGAAAAATTAGACAATTATAAGGGAATACTATGAAAGATTATACGCTAACAAACTGGGAGACCTGGAAGAAATGGACAAATCCCTAGAAATGTGCAAACGAGCAAAACTGAAATAGGAAGAAATAGAAAATATGAACAGACCCATAACGAGCAAAGAAATTGAATCAGCAAGGCACCTGGGTTCCTCAGGGGTGGAGCATCTGCTTTGGCTCAGGTCATGATCCCGGGGTCATGGGGGATAACGTCCCACATCAGGCTCCCCGCATGGAGCCTCATTTTCCCTCTGCCTATACCTCTGCCTCTGTGTCTCTCATGAATACATAAATAAAGGTGCAGCCACTGTGCAAAACAGTCTGGAGGGTCCTCGAGAAGTTAAAAATAGGGGATCCCTGGGTGGCGCAGTGGTTTGGCGCCTGCCTTTGGCCCAGGGCATGATCCTGGAGACCCGGGATCGAATCCCACGTCGGGCTCCCGGTGCATGTAGCCTGCTTCTCCCTCTGCCTGTGTCTCTGCCTCTCTCTCTGTGACTATCATAAAAAAAATTAAAAGTTAAAAATACAGCTACCCTACGATTCCAAAATTGCACAGTTAGGTATTTACCCCGAGGATACAAAGTAATTTAGTAGATTCGAAGGGGAACACGCAGCCCAGTGTTGGTAGCAGCATTATCAACAACAGCGAAACTGTGTATACAGCCCAGATGTCCATAGACAGATGAATGGGCAGAGACAATGTGGTAAATATACACACTGCGACATCACTTGGTCATCAGAAGGGATGAAATGAAGCCATTTACAATGATGTGGGAGAAGTGGAATGGACTTATGCTAAATGAACTCAGTCAGTCAGAGAAAGATACCAAATACCATACAATTGCATTCACATGTGAATTTTAATAAACCAAAAAAAACTGGCAAAGGGGCGAAGGCGGGGATGAGAGATGCAAACTAAGAAACACACTCTTAACCACAGAGAATAAACTAATAAATACCAGAGGAAAGTGGGGGGGATGGAGAATCAGGGGATGGGGACAATGGAGGTCAACTCTGACCAGTACCAGGTGTTGTATTCAAGGGTTGAATCACTATGTGGTAAATCTGAAGCTATATCATACTGAGTTTACAAAGAGGAATTCAAGTAAAACTTTAAAATAATAATTGGTAGTATACAGGAAGCATGTGCGCAGAAGAGATAAAATCAGAAATGCAACTGATAATCCAAACAGAGAGTCTTTAGAGCCACAAATCCCCTCCTTAGCTCAGCTCAGGAGAAGCCTGCCATACCTATTCTGACCCCAGCAGAAGCCTGGATACTGATTCTCTCGGGAGGCCACTGACTTGGTGGAGTCAGGCTATCTTTGAACCCAAAACCTAAATAGAGTGCATAAAACTAAACTGCCCAAGATGCTAGGAGTCCCAGTGCAGGCACATGACAAGAAACAAACTCTAACCATACAAAGACATAACTAACCCTACACTTAAGCCTAATGTTAACCTAACCCTAAAACAAGAACTATCACTAATCAAAAACCAAACACAAACCCCAAGACCCAAACACATTCACTGAACCTTCCTGCCAACCCTCACCCTAACTCTTAAACCTATTCTAAACCCTTAACCCTGACCCTTACCTTAAATCTAACCCTAACGCTAACCTCTAACAATAACCTTAACTTAATGTACTTCAATCCTATTCCTAACCCTAACCTCTACCCTAACCCTAACCCTCTAATACTAATCCTATCTCATATCCCAAACTGTACCCTAACCCGTACCCTAAAACTAATCCCTAACCCACTGCCTAACTCTCTCTTACCCTTTTCCAAAACCGTAACCTGACCCTGACCTGACCCTAACCCTAAACCCTAACCAAACACTAAACTAACCCTCGCCCTAACCCTAAACCTAGCCCTAACTTTAACTCTAACCCCTTACCCTAACCCTAACCCACATCCTAACCCCTAACCCTAACTGCAAACCTAGCCCAACCCTAACTCTAACCATAATCCAAACCCCAACTCCTAACCTCCTGTCATAAATCCTAAAGTATAACCCTAACCCTAACTCTAACTCTTGTCCCTAACCCAAACCCCCATCCTAACTCCTAACCACTGACCCTTACACTTATCCCTCACACTAACCTCTAATCCGTAACCATAAGCATAATCACTAACCCCTAACATCTAACCTAAGCCTAACCACCAACTGCCTCCCCTCCCCTGACCCTACCATTCATTCTACCCATTCACTTACTCTATGTTTCTGAGGAGTCCCTTCTGACATGGACGTGGCCCGCAAAGGTGCCTCCAGAGTCCTCCAGGGATTCCTGAGGAATGTGGGCTCCTGTGAGTGCGGACGTGGCCCCACATGTTCCAGAGTCATAGTCAGCGGGTCCTGAGGACACCGGGTCTCCTGTCACCGTGGAGTATGCCTCACATCCTCTGGAAGCCTCACAGCAGGTTCTCAGGAGGCTGGTGGCTCCTGTCAGCCTGGACAAGGCCCCACGTCCCCTGAAAACTCACCGCAGGTCTTGAGGAGGCTGTGGGTTCCTGTCAGCCTAGACGCAGCCCCATGTGTCCCGAAGCCAAAGTGCAGGTCCTGAGGAGGACGGGGGTCCTCTCAGTCTTGAGATGGCCCCACATTTTCCTCAGCCTCACCATAAGACCTGAGGAGACTGGGGGCTCCTGTCAGCATGGACGTGGTCGCAAATCATCCCAATCATGCACAGTGCATCCTGAGGAGGCCAGAGAATCCTGTCAGTGTGGATTCGGCATCCACATTTTTCTTAGGCCTCATCACAGGCTCTGACAAGGCTGGGGTCTTCTGTCCGCATGGACGCATCCCCATATTTCTGAATGTCTACACTGGGGGTCATGAGGAAGTCAGCGTCCTGTTGTGTCCATGTGGCCCCAAGTCCTCCCGAAGCATCACCGAGGGTTCTGAGGAGGCCGGGGCTCCTATAACCATGAATGCGGCCCCGAGCTTCCAGAAGCCTCAACTTATGTCCTGAGGGGCCCAGGAGGTCCTGCCAGAGTGGACGCAGCACCACATCTTCCTGAAGCCTCCTCTCAGGTCCTGAGATGTCTCAGGGGCTCCTGTCAGTGTGGATGGGGGCCCATATATTCCTGAAACCTCCCTGAAGGTCCTGAGGCTGCTCATGGGCTCCTGTCAGCGTGGATGCGGGCGCACAATTTCCTGAAGCCTTGACGCAGGTCCTGAGGTGGCTCAGGGCTCCGGTCAGCGTGGATGAGGGCCCACATCTTCCTGAAGCCTCCCCGCAGGTCCTGAGGTGGCCCAGGGGCTCATGTCAGGGTGGATGCGGGCCCACATTTTCCAAAAGCCTCACTGCGCGTCCTGAGGAGACCGAGGCTCCGGTCAGCATGAACGCGGCCCAATTTCGCCCTGAAGACTCCCCACGGGTCCTGAGGAGGCTGTAGCTCATCAGCATAGACACGTCCCCACGTCATCCTCAGGCCTCCCCAGCACAGGCTGGCTCCTGTTAGTGCAGGCAGAGGAGGCCTACTACGCATGCGTGCCCCTTGGGAAGGTCCTGGTCTTGGGCGCTCCCTGTGGGATGCTCAGGCGCTGCAGGAGGCTGTGCAGGAGGCAGCGGGTGCTCCATGGGCCCCACCTGCCTCCTTTCAGGCTCCAGCTGGGGCTGTTAGCTTCAGAAACATCTCACTGAATAGGAGCCCAACACCCGGGTTCCCCAGAAATACTTAAGGACAAGGTATTGGAGTCCAGAGGATGCGAAATGAAATGTGGACCAGACTTTTACCACTTCCTGCAAATCTCACTCACCCCTCTTCTACTGTGGGCGGGACCGCAGGTTGGTGCAGCTGCCCTGGAAACAGTGTGCAGGCCTCTCAGGAATTTACAAATAGAGCTGACCTGCGACCAGTAGGTGAACGGCCTGGAGCTCATTCCGAGGATACAGATGCAGTGAGACTCGGGACACCTGCACCCCAATGTCCACAGCAGCCGGGTCCACAGTAGCCACACTGTGGTAGGACCTCGGTGCCCTGAGGCAGATGATGGATAAAGAGGATGGGAGATAGATGATGGTCATAGAGAGAGAAATGGTACTCAGCTATCAAAGAGAAGGAAATCTTTCATTTGCAATGATGTGGATAGAACTAAAGGGATCATGTTAAGTGAAGTAAGTCAGTCAGGAAAGAGAATGACCGTGTGGTGTCATTCATAGATGGAATTATAGAAGCAAAGCAGATGAACTACTGTGAAGGGAAAGAAAAAAAATAAGATGAAAACAGATGCAGGTAATACAGTCTCTTGATAGGAACGGAACTGAGTGTCTCTGGAAGAGGGGGGATAACAGGGGACCGGCATGAAGGAGGGTACGTGATGTCACGGGCACTGCTGTTATCTCCAACTGGTGAATCCCTGAATTCTTCCTCTGAAAGTATAATACACTATACGTTTATTAATTGGGTTTAAATTAAATTAAGTTAAAAAAAATCAGTTGTATCAGAGCGCATTTCCTTCTGGAATCTCTGTTTTGCTCATTCAGCTTATGCCGGGACCACCCTCTGTGGGTCTGGTTTGTCTAAGTAGGCTCCACGCCTCGTCCATGGCCCAGCCCAGGGCTAGAACTCAAGATCCCTGAGATCAGGACCAGAGGTGAGGTCAGGAGTCAGATGCTTAACCGATGGAGCAGGCGGGGGCCCAGGAACCACGCTGCTTTATCCTGTGTCTCTGTGATATCATTTGAAATAGAAAGTGCTGGGTCCGACTATGTCATGCTTCTCCAATACTGATTTGCTGTTTGGGGCATTTGTTGGGGGGGGGATGGAGGTTATGGGTGGTTTTTTCCTATTTCTAAGATCTGCCACCATGATTTTGATAGGAATGACATTGAAACTGAGGGTAGCTTCAGGAACTGCGGACATTTTCACAAGATGAGGGTCCCACCCCACAAGACCAGGACGGCCTCCCAGAGCCTGGTTTGGCTCAGAGCACAAGTCTTGTGCTCCTTTGGTTCAGTCTCATTATTTATTCTCTTTGATGCTCCTGAGAAGGCCTTCATGTCCTTCCTTCCTTCCTTTCCTTCCTGAGTGCTCATTGTCGGGACACAGCAAGGCTACTCTGCTCTGTAGGGTCAGTTTGTGTCCCGTGACTTTACTTAACTCACTCCTTAGTTCTAACAGGTTTTGGTGGAGGCTCTCGGGTTTCCTGTTTCTAGTACCGCGTCTTCAGCATATAGGGACAGTGTGACGTCCCCGTTACAGGTGTGGAACCTTTGCTGTTTACAGCTTAATGTCCTAGAAAGCCCCACAATTGAATCAAAAGTGAGCCCAAGCCAAGGGCAGGAAGCCCCTATTAGAATGAGAACAGAGCTCAATGCCCTTGAAGGCCCCATATCAAAATGTAAACAGAACTTGAGGAATTGCTCCAGCCCTTCTGGAGGTTCCCGAGTCCAGCCCTTAAAACTAAGCTAAAACCCTCCTCGGGGACCAAGTCTCTGCTCCGCTGTGTTGGGTATACTTCGACACAAGATCAAGCTTGTAAATAATCTCACATGTGTTTGCATCGGAATCGGCTTCTTGGTGGTTTCTCAGATTCGCAATCTTGGTCACAACAGTCTGAGATAAAAAAACAAAACGAAAAGGAGCTCGGATGCGGGCAGAGTGAAAGCAGGGTTCCGAGAGAAGAAGCGGAGACCCGGGGGCTTGGGTGCCTTTCTGTGGAAGGCCTGCAGACTGGGGGGTGGAATGCTCAGCCCCAGAGCCAGGGGACACAGCGTCTCCACCCACATCCCGCCGATCAGCGCCAAGTCTCAGGGAGCAGCACAGCACTGCCCGCTGAAGGCCAGAAGGGATGACACCCAACCCACCTCTGACACAGCAGTCAGATGTGCACCTGACATCACTGCCATGTCCAATCCTCAGACCCCCACAGACCACTTCCTGCCACCAAGGTGTCAACCACAGAGGCTGCAGAGATTCAGCTCTGCCTGGAAAGTAGGGTCTAGCTTCCTTTGTACTTTCTGCTCTATTTTCATTTAGTTTCTTTGATTCTATTTTATAAATTGCCTTATTTTAATTTTTATGTATGTACCTTATATATTTCTTATTTTTAGTTTCATGGTACTTTAATTTTGTTTCTTATTTTGGGATTTAGAATCTTTTAACAACCAGGCCAAAACAATCTGGTGATTCTTTTGGGGGGAGGGCAGTTGTTATTGTTTTTCTTGGTTTTTCTTTTTCTTCCTTCTTCCTACTTTCTATTTCTGGAAAAAATAATGAGATGGAGAAATTCACCTCCATAAAAAAACATGAGGTAGTACTCACAGCCAGGAAGTCCATCAATACAAATATATGATGTCTAACTACAGTTTAAAACAATGATTATAAAGATAGCATCTGGGCTGGAAAAAGAGCACAACAGAAAACTAGAGAATCCCTTACTGTAGAAATAAACGAACTAAAATCTAGTCAGGCCAACATTAAAAATGCTATAACTGAGATGCAGTCCCAAGTGGAAGCCTTAAAAACAAGAAAGGTTATGTGCAGACATTCCATACTCAAGTTCACGAGCATAGCTTCCCACTCTTATGTGTGGAATACCCATAGTAACTTCGTTCTACAAAATATATTATGAAAAACTTAATAATGATAATATAATAATAATAATAATATTAATAACAAAAAAGAATGACTTTACTATGGAGAAACCTAACACTACCTCAGCAAGATGATCAGATCTATACCAAGAATGATAAATCATGTTGATAATATCTATCCTTTATATGATATAATAAAAATGGCAGTATATCTCTGTATAGAATCCACAAAAACAGTTCAATCATGAGATAAACAACAGACATGTCTCAACTGAGGGAAATTTTACAAAATACTCTACTTCTCAAAGTTTTCCAGTTCACCAACAGCAAGGAAAGGCTGAAAGACTGTCATAATCCAGAGGAGCTTAAGAAAACATGGGGACAAATGGAGTGTGATATAAGGGATGGTGACTTACCAAAAACTAAGGAAATCTGAATAAAGTATGGTCTTTGGTTATTGTGAATATTTTAATATTGATTCATTAGCTAATATTTGTACCGTACTGTTATAAGATATCAATAATTGGAGAAATTGAGTGCAAGTGCATGAGAATTCTCTGTACTATCTTCTCAATTTCCCTATGAAGCTTTATTTCTAAGAAATAAGATTTAATTTGAAAATTGACTTAAATGAATCAGGCTCCAGTGTGAAGACATTTTAAGAATCATTGAATTAACTTTTGCCTTATTCTTAAAGATTTCCTTCGATGGGAACATAGTAAGAATTTTATATCAGAAGGAAAGAAAAACACTTATGAACACGTATAATGCCTCTTCAACCTGAAAAGCAGGAAAGGATAATAAATAGCAAAAATCATGTCTTTTGCCCATTTCATGATTGGATTGTTTGTTTCTTTGGTGTTGAGTTTAATAAGTTCTTTATATATCTTGGAAACTAGCCCTTTATCTGATATGTCATTTGCAAATATCTTCTCCCATTCTGTAGGTTGTCTTTTAGTTTTGTTGACTGTATCCTTTGCTGTGCAAAAGCTTCTTATCTTGATGAAGTCCCAATAGTTCATTTTTGCTTTTGTTTCTTTTGCCTTCGTGGATGTATCTTGCAAGAAGTTACTATGGCCGAGTTCAAAAAGGGTGTTGCCTGTGTTCTTCTCTAGGATTTTGATGGAATCTTGTCTCACATTTAGATCTTTCATCCATTTTGAGTTTATCTTTGTGTATGGTGCAAGAGAGTGGTCTAGTTTCATTCTTCTGCATGTGGATGTCCAATTTTCCCAGCACCATTTATTGAAGAGACTGTCTTTCTTCCAATGGATAGTCTTTCCTCCTTTATCGAATATTAGTTGCCCATAAAGTTCAGGGTCCATTTCTGGATTCTCTATTCTGTTCCACTGATCTATGTGTCTGTTTTTGTGCCAGTACCACACTGTCTTGATGACCACAGCTTTGTAGTACAACCTGAAATCTGGCATTGTGATGCCCCCAGATATGGTTTTCTTTTTTAAAATTCCCCTGGCTTTCGGGGTCTTTTCTGATTCCACACAAATCTTAAAATAATTTGTTCTAACTCTCTGAAGAAAGTCGATGGTATTTTGATAGGGATTGCATTAAACGTGTATATTGCCCTGGGTAACATTGACATTTTCACTATATTAATTCTGCCAATCCATGAGCATGGAATATTTTTCCATCTCTTTGTGTCTTCCTCAATTTCTTTCAGAAGTGTTCTATAGTTTTGAGGGTATAGATCCTTTACATCTTTGGTTAGGTTTATTCCTAGGTATCTTATGCTTTTGGGTGCAATTGTAAATGGGATTGACTCCTTAATTTCTCTTTCTTCAGTCTCATTGTTAGTGTATAGAAATGCCACTGACTTCTGGGCATTGATTTTGTATCCTGCCACGCTACCGAATTGCTGTATGAGTTCTAGCAATCTTGGGGTGGAGACTTTTGGGTTTTCTAGGTAGAGTATCATGTCATCGGCGAAGAGGGAGAGTTTGACTTCTTCTTTGCCAATTTGAATGCCTTTAATGTCTTTTTGTTGTCTGATTGCTGAGGCTAGGACTTCCAGTACTATGTTGAACAGCAGTGGTGAGAGTGGACATCCCTGATCAGGAACAAGTTCCTGATCTTAGGGGAAAGGCTCCCAGTGCTTCCCCATTGAGAATGATATTTGCTGTGGGCTTTTCATAGACATGAACAGAAATCTCACAGAGGAAGACCTAGACATGGCCAACATGCACATGAGAAAGTGCTCTGCATCACTTGCCATCAGGGAAATACAAATCAAAACCACAATGAGATACCACCTCACACCAGTGAGAATGGGGAAAATTAACAAGGCAGGAAACAACAAATGTTGGAGAGGATGCGGGGAAAAGGGAACCCTCTTACACTGTTGGTGGGAATGTGAACTGGTGCAGCCACTCTGGAAAACTGTGTGGAGGTTCCTCAAAGAGTTAAAAATAGACCTGCCCTACGACCCAGCAATTGCACTGTTGGGGATTTACCCCAAAGATACAAATGCAATGAAACGCCGGGACACCTGCACCCCGATGTTTATAGCAGCAATGGCCACGATAGCCAAACTGTGGAAGGATCCTCGGTGTCCAACGAAAGAGGAATGGATAAAGAAGATGTGGTTTATGTATACAATGGAATATTACTCAGCTATTAGAAATGACAAATACCCACCATTTGCTTCAACGTGGATGGAACTGGAGGTTATTATGCTGAGTGAAGTAAGTCAGTCGGAGAAGGACAAACATTATATGTTCTCATTCATTTGGGGAATATAAATAATAGTCAAAGGGAATATAAGAGAAGGGAGAAGAAATATGTGGGAAATATCAGAAAGGGAGACAGAACGTAAAGACTGCTAACTCTGGGAAACGAACTAGGGGTGGTAGAAGGGGAGGAGGGCGGGGGGTGTGAGTGAATGGGTGACGGGCACTGGGGGTTATTCTGTATGTTAGTAAATTGAACATCAATAAAAAAAATAAATTAAAAAAAAAATAAATAAATAGCAAAAATCAGATAAAAATACTTCTAGTATAATAGACACCATATTGCAAGTGCATTTAAAATTAGCAATGTATAACATTTATTTCCTTGACATTTGTCTTCCAAAGAGTTCACAGTGTTTCAGTGTCAGTTGAAACAGGGGAAGAATCTCAGGGAAGAATCCTTCACTTAATAATAGGACCATTGGTACTAATGTCTCTCAATTATTTCCAAATCCATAAAATTCATTTCCTGATGAATGACTGAGCTGTGAAGAAATAGATGAGAAAGCCTCATCCCTCTGTATTACTTGTGTCAGAATATTTTAAACATAGTACTATGGATAAAAAATTATCCTTATTAACAGGAAATACGTCTCAGATTAGAATCTGAGAAATCAGATGGGCAGAGAAAAAATGCTTTAAATCGCTCCTCAAGTTTTAAAGACAAAGGAGAACTTTTCTATGTACAAAGTCAGTTGTCAAGATATCCTTAGGGAATAAGATTCTGCAGCATCTAATCCTGCTGCACAACTGGGACGCCCGTGCCCCAGGTCTTCCTGATCCAAAATCCCTGGGCCTGTCGCCGAACACAGGCTGCCAGGCTGAGGTCATTTGCAATGTCTCTCTTAGGAGCTCCAGGGAGGGGGGCATGAGCTAGATAGGACAGGACAGGATGCGTGGAGGCCGAGAACATTATGGCCATTCTACTTTAAGTTCAGTATTAGCACACGTCCAGCCATCCCAGGCCCCTGTGTAGAAGAGCTGAAATTTGCATTACTTCAGTTACTGGAATAAAACAAAAGTTGACAGCTTAATGTCTTAGAAAGCCCCACAATAGAATAAAAACCGAGGCTAAGCCAAGGGCTGGAAGCCCCAATTAGAATGAGAGCTCAATGCCCTTGAAGGACCCATATCAAAATGTAAACAGAACTTGAGGAATTGCTCCAGCCCTTCTGGAGGTCCCTGAGACCAGCCCTTAAAACTAAGCTAAAACCCTCCTCGGGGTCCAAGTCCCTGCTCCACTGTGTGGGGTATACCTGGACCCTTGCTTGAGTTTGTAAAACAACCCACGTGTGTTTGCATAAGTGTCGGCTCCTTAGTGGTTTCTCGGATTCGCAATCTTGGACACAACACCCGAATGACCCCTCCCCACCTGGACTGACCTCCTGCCCCTCCCACCCAGGCTGACCCTCAGTTACCTCCCCACCCACCACAGCTGGGCACAGGCCCTCACACAGTTCCATGGGTACGGTGGGCACTCCCGCCGTCCCCGGCCTCCCAGGCAATGGAAGGAGGTTTTGGCAGGACACACTCCCTTGGTGGCCCCAGGGCTCCCTGCCCAGGAGAGCACCTGGTGACAGGTCGGGGTCTGTGTCCCTGATGCCAGCTCCTCCTCCCAGGTTTTCCCGCAGGAAATGAAAGAGGAGGACCTGGTCTCCTCCAGGGACATCACGCAGGTGGACCTGGACGTCAACAGGATGTGCAGCAGTCACATCATATTTTGGGACTACTATGGGGTAGGGTGAGGTTGAGGGGCTATGGGGGATCAGGACCCAGTGGAGGACCGGGGGATTCTGGGTAGGGAAAACGGGGATTCTGAGTCGGGGGGCAGAACAGCAGCCAACAACACACCACTCCATGGTAGGGTGTTGGGGATGACCTCTGTGCCCCCACCCCCGGGGCCTCGGACATGAGGAGGCCACTAGGATGGGGACTCCAGGGCTTGCCATGGGAACTGAACCCCAAAGGGGAGAGGGACGGTCCTCTGAGTAGCAGGGGATGAGGTGGGGGATGTGGGGGGCAGGAACTAGACCTGGGGATCAGGCGGCATGGCCACGGCTGGACCAGGACACACATTGATTCCATGAAGGTCGGACGGGTCAGAGTGACACCCACTCTCGGTGATTTATATATTTCTAAGTTTTATGCATTTAATTTGAGACAATTTGCAATTTGAAAACACACATAGTATGATGAACCCCAGATAATGCCCCCGGTCCAGCCAGGGTCCTGCACTGACCACACCCCGCCCCAGGGACAGGTGTCTCAACAAACCCCAGACTGGAGTTGCCTTTAAGTGTAGACATCTCCTTGTGCATCTTAGAGGAAGGGGATGCCCTGTGTCCTCAGGCCCACCATGATATCCCCCTCATTCCCCACTCCCACTCCATCTGCCTACATCATCATTCCCCATGGCATCCCACCTACACCATCCCACTCAAACCCACACAGCCCCACACAATCCCCACCCACACTAAACCCCAACACCATGCCCCCATACCATCCACCCCCACACCATGAGCCCCCATCAAGGACCCGGTGCAGGTGCCCCCTGTGGGACATGCTCAGCATCCCCGGGGATCTCTCGATACCCTGCTCCCATCAGAAGCTGGGGGTCCCATAGAGTACCTAGGGGTTGCAGGGAGGAGCGAAGACAAGGAGCCCCCAACAGGGTGTGTGCAGATGAGTGGTGCAGAGGATGCACTGTCCCTCCTGGAGGGCGGCACACCCTTCACAGGACACCAGCCCATAACCCAGGGGGATCTGGGCTGGCCTGGCCCCAGGCTCTGTGAACGTGGGGGTGATTTAAGACCCCGCCCCAGGCCCAACAAAAAGACTAATGGGATCCAGCCCCCCATGGCCCTGTCCAGCCCTGGATTCTGGCCCTACACTGAGCGAGCCTTCTCACAGCTGGATGTGGCCTCCTGGGCCCTGGGGGTGCCCCACAGATCCAGATCGCTGACCTAGGGCAGCCCTGGGGATCCCGGGACACCCAAGGTTGGGGAGAGCAGAGGTAGGCCAGTGGACCCTACCCGCACCCACACCAGGAGGCAGGCTCCTCCAGGTGCTGGGGACACAGGAGCCCCATGACCAGGGTCCACCTGCCCTGTGGGGACCCAGCGCAGGAACCCATGAGCTGCAGGTCAAGGTCAGCTCTGCTGCCCTCACAACCATCTCTCACGCTGAAACCTGAGGACACACGCCCCCACCCGGAGTCCACACATGCTCCAGGTGGGGGACTCCAGCACTTGCCCCGCACCCATGTGATTCTTGCCCTCCCCTAAAGGACAGAATGGTCTTCCTTCCCAGGGGAAGGCATGCACCCTCGACTCTGAGCCCGTTTGCTGTAGAATGTCAATAAAGTATTGTGGTGTGAAAATGCACAGCCAGCCCGTTTCTGTGTCTCCCAGAACTCTGTGTACGGGGCGTGGAGAGACCCACAGAGAGGAGGAAGGGGCAACACCCAGGCCCCAACAGCCCCTGCATGGGCACTGCAAGGCACATCTGACGTCCCCACGTGCCTTCCAGGGGCGGCCAGATGCCAGGGTCAGGACCCCACACACTATACTGGGACTCAGCCTGTGCCCCATGGGCCAGGAGGGCCTGGGACAGAGTGACAGCCAGGGAGCCTCAGGTCACCAGGGTCTGTGAAAAGCTACCTGGGATGTCTGTGCTCCCTCTGTACAGGGGGCCAATGCTGGCCCGGTTCCGGGACACGTACTCCCCTCCCTGCATCCCCGTGCCAGTGTGCCTGGGGCACTGAAGGCCTGTGGGGCGCTCAGAGTGGCCGTGGAAGGGACGTCAGGACAGCAGGCCCTTGTGTTGTGCCCAAGACTGCGAATCTGAGTAAACACCGATGAGCTGACACCAATGCAAACTCCTGAGGGTTTCTCTACAAGCCGTAGCTTGGGTCCAAGTGCACCCGACACAGCGGGGCAGGGACTTGGACCCCGAGACTAAGAGGCATAGCAGCTTTCTAGGGGCAGTGGACCATGGGATATGCAGAAATTTGCACAGTCATGTTGGTCCACATGCAAGTGGCTGATTGAATTACACCTTACCCTATAGTATCCACTTGAGCTGGCCTATTACTTTGGTCAGAATTGGCTCACAGGGATCCCTGGGTGGCGCAGTGGTTTAGCGCCTGCCTTTGGCCCAGGGCACGATCCTGGAGACCGGGATCGAATCCCACGTTGGGCTTCCGGTGCATGGAGCCTGCTTCTCCCTCTGCCTGTGTCTCTGCCTCTCCTTCTCTCTCTGTGTGACTATCAAAAATAAAAAAAAATTAAGAAAAGATTTATTAAAAAAAAAAGAATTGGCTCACAGTTCTGGGGGGCACAAAGCAGGGTTACATTGTTATGAGCCAATTTCCGATTAGGGTGTGCCCAGCTGTTTGACTCGGGTGGGGCAGCACCTTAAGCCATAAGCAGGTCATGTGGGGGTCAGAGGGGAGGTTTCAGGTGTCACACAAAATGGAATCAGTCCTGCGCTGCTGTCCAGGGGTAGGGGATTTTTATTAAATTTCCTGTGTCCCAACTTGCAGCTCATCCACCTGGGCAATGCTCACCAGGTGGACTCAGCGTGCACACCTTGTGGTGCTGGATGTCTCATACGAGCCTGTGGATGGCACCCTCCTTGTCCTAGTGAGTAAGGGCTGGGTGAGCATGGGGCTCGGCCTGAAAGCCAGGCAGCACAGGGGACCAAAGAAACCCAGCCCCGTCCCCACCCCGACCTCCACACACAGGCGGCCTCAGGGCTCCCCGCCATGGGTACCCGACTCCTCAGGAGCTCCCCCCAGGGTTGCCCTGAGGTCTGACTCCCTGCTGGAGAGGCATCGGCGAGAAGAGAAGCAGCCGGTGCTCGGCGAGACCCACTGTCGGACATGGGGTTGGCTGAGCCAGTCCTTCCACCTCAGCTGAAACTCCAGCTGAAATTCACTACAGGAGCAAGCCCTGGGTCAGCCAGGAGAGCCCAGCTAGCCACCCAGCGCCAGCACCAGAAATGATGTTGTACCAACCATTTCGGTGTTTGTGTTACCCAGCCAGAGGATCCGATAGCTACACGTGATAGATTCATGTGATAGACAAACACACACCCCACAACGAACAAAAGTCAGAATCACCCCAATGCTGTCAAACAGCAGCTGAATGGTTACATACATGACGCCGTGGTCCCTAATAGGATACATGGAAGACGCTATAAACCACGACTGCAGAGGTGCTGGAGGCACGGAGATGTGCCTGCTGGGTTCCAAAAAGGAGCGCAAAGGGGCAGGAAATATCCTACGGAGGGGGGGGGGCCCTTAGGAAAGGACACCAGGTCCCTGTGAATGCTAAGGATGGTGAAATCTGTCCTCCTCCCTTTCAGCTTCTGCTTTTCCTCCTAATGCCATTTTCCTCAGTCATATGAGCAAAAATTTCTTTTATGTTTTTAACTTTCTTTTTAGTGGAGTCCAATTTGTATGAATTCTTTCTTCAGGAAGTGTGTCATTCAGGAGAGAAGGAGAGAGAAAGATTTTCCCTGACAGGCAAAGTATAAAGGAGTTCATGACCGCTAAACCAGTCCAGTAAGGAATTTTAAGAGGGACTCTTCTAGTGGGGGAAAAAAAGATACCAAAAGAAACAAGGACTAGAAAGGACCAGAGAACGTCACCAGAAACACCAACTCTACCACTAACAACAAGGCACAAGTTCATATCTTTGAATAAGCACTCTGAATGCTGACACTAAATGCTCCAATCAAAAGATATAGGGTGTCAGAGTGGCTTAAAAAACAGGATCTGGGATGCCTGGGTGGCTCAGGGGTTGAGGGTGTGATCCTGGAGTTTGGGATCGAGTCCTATATTGTGCTCCTGGTGGGGAGCATGCTTCTCTCTCTGCCTAATTTTCTGCCTCTCTCTCTCTCTCTCTCTCTCTCTCTCGTGCTCTCAAAAATAAAATTGTTATTAAAAAAACAAGATCCATCAGTATGCTGCCTACTAGAGGCTCACCTTAGACCTATAGACACCAGCAGTTTGAAAGTCAGGAAATGGAAAATCATCTATCACGCTAATGGTTATGAAAAGAAAGCTGGAGGACCAATACTTATATTAGACAAACTAGATTTGAAACCAACCCTGGGGGACACCTGGTGGCTCAGTGGTTGAGCATCTGCCTTTGGCTCAGGGGTTGATCCTGGGATCCCAGGATTGAGTCCCACATTGCCATCCTTTGGGGAGCCTGTCTCTCCCTCTGCCTATGTTTCTGCCTCTGCTCCTCTGTGTATCTCTCATGAATAAATAAATAAAATATTTAAATCTCAAAAAGAAAGAACAAATACTGTAAGGAGAGATGAAGGAGGGCATTATTTCATAATTAAAAAGACTCTCAAAAAAAAAAAAAAAAAAAAAAAAAAAAAAAAAAAAAATAAAAAGACTCTCTATCAGGATCAAACAAATAAATATTTATGCTGCCAACATGGCAGTACCTAAATATGGAACCCAATTACCAATAAGTGTACAGGAACTCACTGATAATGATACAATGACAGGAGATTTTAACACCTATCCAGTAATGGCAATGGACTGATCGTCTATGCAGAAAATCAATAGGGGAACAATAGCCTAGACACACTGGACCACAGGGACTCATCAGATATAGTCTGAACATTTCTTCCTAAAGCAGAATACACATTCCTTTCAAGTGCACATGGGACATTATCCAGAACAGATCATATCATGGGCCACAAATCACCCCTCAACAGGTACAAGAATGTTGATATCACACCCTGTACCTTTTCGGAGCATGATGCTATGAAACTCGAAGTCAACAGTAAGAAAAAATTTGGACAGACCAAAAATACGTGGAGATTATGAACATCCTACTAGAGAATGAATGGAGCAACCAGGAAAGTAAAGAGGAAATTTAAAACAAATGAAAATGAAAACATGTTTCTCCAAACCTCTGGGATGTAGAAAAGGCAGTCCAAAGAGAAAAGTACATAGTAATATAGGCATACCTCAAAACAAGAAGTCTCCAATACACAGCCTATCCCTACACCTAAAGGAGCTGGAAAAGGAATAGCAAACAAAGCCTATGGCCTACAGAAGAAGGGAAAAAAATAAAGATGAGAAAAGAAATAAACAATACAGAAATAAAAAAACATTAGAATGGAATAACGAAACTAAGAGCTATTTCTTCAAAATAATTAATAAAATGGATCAAACCCTATCCAGCCTTAGGAACGAGAAAAGAGAAAAGACCTAAATAAATAACATCACAAAAGAGAGAAGAGAGATCAAAATCAACACCAGAAAAATTAGACAATTATAAGGGAATACTATGAAAGATTATATGCTAACAAACTGGGAGACCTGGAAGAAATGGACAAATCCCTAGAAATGTGCAAACGAGCAAAACTGAAATAGGAAGAAATAGAAAATGTGAAGAGACCCATAACTAGCAAAGGAATTGAGTCAGCAAAACAACTGTGTGCCTCAGTGGTTGAGCATGTGCTTTGGCTCAGGTCAGGATCCCAGGATCCTGATGGATCAAGTCCCACATCAGGCTCCCCGCATGGAGCCTCATTTTCCCTCTGCCTATACTCCTGCCTCTCTGTGTCTCTCATGAATACATAAATAAAATCTTAAAAAAAGGAAAAACATAAAAAGATGAGAGGACCCAAATAAAATCACGAATGAGAAAAGAGAAATAACAACCAACACTACAGAAATACAAACAATAATAAGAGAATGTGATGAAAAAGTATATGCCAGCAACCTAGAACCTGGAAGAAATAGATCAATTCCTAGAAATATATAACATATCAAAAATGAAAAATGAAGAAATAAGAAACTTGAACAGACCGTTAACCAGCAGAGAAATTGAATCAGCAATCAGGGATCTCCCAACAGGAGATGCTTAGATCAATAGAACAGAATGGAAAGCCAAAACAAGATACAAACCTGTAACTCTATGATCCATTAATGGACAACAAGGCAGGAAGGAATATCCAATGGCACAAGGACAGTCTCTTCAAGAAACCCTAAACCTGACCCAAGGATAAGAACAAATGGTGTTGGGAAAACCAGGCAGCCACATGCAGAAGAATGAAACTGGACCACTTTCTTACACCATATATATAAAAAATAAATTCAAAATGGATGAAAGACCTAAATGTGAGACCTGAAACCATACAAAGAAGAAAAGATAGGCAGCAAAGTCTTTGACATTGGCCATTGGATCTTCTTTCAGGATATGCCTCTGAGGTGAGGGAAAGAGAAGCAAAAATACTATTGGGATTTCATCAAATTGAAAAGCTTCTGCAAAGTGAAGGAAACAACTAAAGCTAAAAAGCAACATACAGGAGGAGAGGCAAGATGGCGGAAGAGAAGGGTCCCCAAGTCACCTGTCCTGACCAAATTACCTAGATAAACTTCAAATCATCCTGAAAATCTAGGAATTCAGCCTGAGACTTAAACAGAGACCAGATAGAATGCTACAGTGAGAAAAGTTCACACTTCTATCAAGGTAGGAAGATGGGGAAAAAGAAATAAAGATACAAACGGCATCCAAGGGGGACGGGCCCCACAGAGCCAGGCTAAGGCCAGGGCGAGTGCCCCCCGGGCAGGAGAGCTCTGTCCCAGAGAAGCAGGAGCTGCACCATTCTTCCAGGGGGAAAGGACTCCCGCAGGGATTCAGAGAAAGACCCCAGGTGGGCGGGGATACCCTCGGGCTCCATGGGACACAAACATAAACCTGCACTCCCAGGAGATTGCACCGAGCTCCCTAAGGGCTGTAGGGCACATGCATTGACCCAGGAGCAGCTCTGAGGGGATCCGACAGCGGCTCTCTGCGGAGGGGGCAGCGGGTCCCTGGAAACAGCTAGGTGGCGGCGCCTAGGGCAGAGGAAGTGGCTTCGTTTGGAGGGGGCTTCGGGGCTCCAGGAGCAGCTCAGAGGGGCTATGGCGGCTCCGTGGAGAGGTGCCTACCCGGCCGGGAGCGAGAATCCAAAAGCGCAGGTCGGGGAGCACAGGGCCGGGACACTGCCCAGGATTTGGCCTCTCCCGGGACAGGCAGAGGCCTGGAGGGCCCAGGACAGCAAGGACGCTCCTGCTCAGAGCTGAGAAGATCAGCAGCCCTGCCCCAGAGCCTCCAGGCCCTGCAGACGGACTGCTCCAGAGTTACTGGGGAGGCTGAATACAGGTGTTCTGACCTGGCTGCTGCCACTGGGGTTGTTCTTCCTTGGGCGTCAGAGGGTATACAACCCCCACTAAGCGCTTCACCAGGCAGGGGGAGAGGAGCTCCCCCAAGGGCTAGCACCTGAAAATCAGCACAACAGGCCCCTCCCCCCAGAAGACCAGCTAGACGGACAAGTTCCAGGGGAAGTCAAGGGACTTAAAGTAGACAGAATCAGAAGATACTCCCCCATGTTTTTTTTTAATTTCTGATTGCTTCCCCCATCCTTCCCCCCTTTCTTTCTTTTTCTTTCTCCTTTTATTCTCTTTTTTGCTTTTTTCTTCCTTTTTTCTTTTTCTCTTCTCTTTTTTTCTTTCTCTCTTCTTTTTCTCCTTTTCCCAATACAACTTGTTTTTGGCCACTCTGCACTGAGCAAAATGACTAGAAGGAAAACCTCACTTCAAAAGAAAAAACAGTCCTCTCTCCCACAGAGTTACAAATCTGGATACAACTCAATGTCAGAAAACCAATTCAGAAGCACTATTATACAGCTACTCGTGGCTCTAGAAAAAAGCATAAAGGACTCAAGAGACTTCATGACTGCAGAATTTAGATACAATCAGGCAGAAAGTAAAAAACAATTGAATGAGATGCAATCCAAACTAGAATTCCTAATGACGAGGGTTAACGAGGTGGAAGAACGAGTGAGTGACATAGAAGACAAGTTGGTTGCAACGAGGAAAACTGAGGAAAAAAGAGACAGACAATTAAGAGACCAGGAAGACAGATTAAGGGAAATAAATAACAGCCTGGGGAAGAAAAACCTATGTGTAATTGGGGATCCTGAGGGCGCCGAAAGGGACAGAGGGACAGAATATGCATTTGAACAAATCCTAGCTGAAAACTTTCCTAATCTGGGAAGGGAAACAGGCATTCAGATCCAGGAAATAGAGATATCCCCCACCCTCTAAAATCAATAAAAACCGTCCAACACCTCGATTTAATAGTGAAGCTTGCAAATTCCAAACATAAAGAGAAGATCTTAAAGCAGCAAGAGACAAGAAATCCCTGACCTTTATGGGGAGGAGCAGACCTCTCCACAGCAACCTGGCAGCCCAGAAAGTGCTGGCTGGATATATTCAGGGTCCTCCATGAGAATAACATGCAACCAAGAATACTTTATCCAGCCAGGCTCTCATTCAAAATGGAAGGAGAGATAAAGAGCTTTCAAGACAGGCAGGAACTGAAAGAATATGTGACCTCCAAACCAGCTCTGCAAGAAATTTTAAGGGGGACTCTTAAAATTCCCCTTTAAGAAGAAGTTCAGTGGAACAATCCACAAAAACAAGTACTGAATAGATGTCATGATGACACTAAACTCATATCTGTTGATAGTAACTCTGAACGTGAATGGGCTTAATGACCCCTTCAAAGGCGCAGGGTTTCAGACTGGATAAAAAATGAGGACCCAACTATTTGCTTTCTACAAGAGACTCATATTAGACAGAAGGACACCTACCATCTGAAAATAATGGGTTGGAGAACCATTTACCATTCAAATGGTCCTCAAAAGAAAGAAGTGAAAAAAAAAAAGAAAGCAGTGGTAGCCATCCATATATCAGATAAACTAAAATTTACCCCGAAGATTATAGTGAGAGATGAAGACGGACACTAAATCATACTTAAAGGATCTATCCAACAAGAGGGCTTAACAATCAATATATATTCCCCGAATATCGGAGCTGCCAAATATTTAAACCAATTAATAACGAAAGTGAAGAAATAATTAGATAATAATCATCTTATACTTGGTGACTTCAATCTAGGTCTTTCTACCCTCGATAGGTCTTCTAAGCACAACATCTCCAAAGAAACGAGAGCTTTAAATGATACACTGGAGCAGATAGATTTCACAGATATCTACAGAACTTTACATCCAAACTGAACTGAATACACATTCTTCTCAAGTGCACATGGAACGTTCTCCAGAATAGACCACATACTGGGTCACAAATCACGTCTGAACCGATACCAAAAGATTCAGATCATCCCCTGCATATTCTCAGACCATAATGCCTTAAAATTAGAACTAAATCACAACAAGAAGTTTGGAAGGACCTCAAACACGTGGAGGTTAAGGACCGTCCTGCTAAAAGATGAAAGGTTCAACCAGGAAATTGAGGAAGTATTAAAAGGATTCATGGAAACTAATTGGAATGAAGATACAAATGTTCAAAATCTTTGGCATGCAGCAAAAGCAGTCCTAAGGGGGAAATACATCACAATAGAAGCATCCATTCAAAAACTGGAAAGATCTCAAATACAAAAGCTAACCTTACTCATAAAGGAGCTAGAGAAAAAAACAGCAGCTAGATCCTACACCCAAACAGAATAAGAGATTTAATTAAAATTAGAGCAGACCTCAAGGAAACTGAGACCATAAGAAATGTGGAACAGATCAACAAAACCATGAGTTGGTTCTTTGAAAGAATCAATACCATACATAAAGCATTAGCCAGTCTTATTAAGAAGAGAGACAAGACTCAAATTAATAAAATCATGAATGAGAAAGGAGAGATCACTACCAAAACCAAGGAAATACAAACGATTTTTAAAACATATTATGAACAGCTATACGGAAATAAATTAGGCAATCTAGAAGAAATGGACGCTTTCCTGGAAAGCCACAAACTACCAAAACAGGAACAGGAAGACATAGAAAACCTAAACAGGCCAATAACCAGGGAAGAAATTGAAGCAGTCATCAAAAACCTCCCAAGTCACAAAAGTCCAGGGCCAGATGGCTTCCCAGGGGAAATCTATCAAACGTTTAAAGAAGAAACCATACCTTTCCTACTAAAGCTGTTTGGAAAGATAGAAAGAGATGGAGTACTTCCAAATTCGTTCTATGAAGCCAGCATCACCTTAATTCCAAAACCAGACAAAGACCCGACCTAAAAGGAGAATACAGACCAATATCCCTGATGAACATGGATGCAAAAATTCTCAACAAGATACTAGCCAATAGGATCCAACAATACATTAAGAATATTATTCACCATGACCAAGTAGGATTTATCCCCGGGACACAAGGCTGGTTCAACACGTGTAAAAAAATCAATGTCATTCATCATATCAGCAAGAGAAAAACCAAGAACCATATGATCCTCTCATTAGATGCAGAGAAAGCATTTGACAAAATAGAGCATCCATTCCTGATCAAGACTGTTCAGAGCGTAGGGATAGAGGGAACATTCCTCGACATCTTAAAAGCCATCTACGAAAAGCCCACAGCAAATATCATTCTCAGTGGCACAGCACTGGGAGCCTTTCCCCTAATATCAGGAACAAGACAGGGATGTCTACTCTCACCATTGCTATTCAACATAGTCTGGAAGTCCTAGCCTTAGCAGTCAGACAGCAAAAAGACATTAAAGGCATTCAAATTGGCAAAGAAGAAGTCAAAATCTCCCTCTTCTCAGATGACATGATACTCTACCTAGAACACCCAAAAGCCTCCACCCCAAGATTGCTAGAACTCATACAGCAATTTGGTAGCATTGCAATATAAAAACTCAATATCCAGAAATCAGTGGCATTTCTATACACTGACAATGAGACTGAGGAAAGAGAAATTAAGGAGTCAATTTCATTTACCGTTGCACCCAAATCAAAAGATACCTAGGAAGAAACCTAACCAAGGAGGTAAATGATCTATACCCTAAAAACAATAGAACACTTCTGAAAGAAATTGAGGAAGACACAAAGAGATGGAAAAATATTCCATGCTCATGGATTGGCAGAATTAATATTGTGAAAATGTCAATGTTACCCAGGCAATGTACACGTTTAATGCAATCCCTATCAAAATACCATGGACTTTCTTCAGAGAGTTAGAACAAATTATTTTAAGATTTGTGTGGAATCAGAAAAGACCCCGAAAGCCAGGGGAATTTTAAAAAAGAAAACCATATCTGGGGACATCACAATGCCAGATTTCAGGTTGTACTACAAAGCTGTGGTCATCAAGACCTGGCACAAAAACAGACACATAGATCAATGGAACAGAATAGAGAACCCAGAAGTGGACCTTGAACTTTATGGTCAACTCATATTCGATAAAGGAGGAAAGACTATCCATTGGAAGAAAGACAGTCTCTTCAATAGATGGTGCTGGGAAAATTGGACATCCACCTTCAGAAGAATGAAACTAGACCACTCTCTTTCACCAGAAACAAAGATAAACTCAAAATGGATGAAAGATCTAAATGTGAGACAAGAATCCATCAAATCTGAGAGGAGAACACAAGCAACACCCCGTTTTTAAACTTGGACACAGCAACTTCTTGAAACGTACATCCATGAAGGCAAAAGAAACAAAGCAAAAATGAACTATTGTGACTTCATCAAGATAAGAAGCTTTTGCACAGCAAAGGATACAGTCAACAAAACTAAAAGACAACCTACAGCATGGGAAAAGATATATGCAAAAGATGTTTCAGATAAAGGGCTAGTTTCCAAGATCTATAAGAACATCTTAAAATCAACACCAAAGAGACAAACAATCCAATCATGAAATGGGCAAAACACATGAACAGAAATCTCACAGAGGAAGACACTGACATGGCAACATGCACATGAAAACATGCTCTGCATCACTTGCCCTTAGGGATATACAAATGAAAACCACAATGAGATACCACCTCACACCAGTGAGAATGGGGAAATTAAAAAGGCAGGAAACCACCAATGTTGGAGAGGATGCGGAGAAAAGGGAACCCTCTTACACTGCTGTTGGGAATGTGAACTGGTGCAGTCACTCTGGAAAACTGTGTGGAGGT